>NC_142079.1:12817500-12977500 GCF_059756535.1 Pantherophis guttatus | reverse complement strand
TACCTCTTGACCTACAAACGATTTGATTCCTCTGTTTAGCCTACCAACCGCGGCTGAGCTGCTGAGAATGACGTAAGGAGATTACTAATAAAAAGGCGCTTGATTTTTGTCGCTGTTTTCTCTGGCTCTCTCAACCCCCCCCCCCCATCTCAGCTTGCTGCCACTGCCTCTTTTTTAAGGACGATAAGTTTGGAAGTAACAGTATAACAGAGTTGGGAGGGACCTTGGAGGTCTTCTAGTCTGACCCCCCTACTCAAGCAGGAGGCCCTATATCTGTGATGGCGAACCTATGGCACACGTGCCAGAGGTGGTACGCAGAGCCCCCTCTCTGTGGGCACGCGCACCACTGACAGCTGGTCTTGGCGGGTACCGGAGCACTGGAAAATGGCCTGAAAACAGCCCAAAAATGGCCAAAAAAACCCAAGCCGTTTTTAGGCCATTTTTGGATCATTTTCCAGGTCGGTTTTTGGGGGGCCATTTTTCAGGCTGTTTTCAGGCCACTTGGGGGGCATTTTTGGCCCCCCCAAAATGGTCTGAAAATGGTCCCGAAAACGGCCTGAAAAACAGCCTGAAAACGGCAAAATACCCAGCCAAAAGTAGCCAAAAAAAACCCTCCCAAAATATGAAGGATTAGGATTAGAATTCACATTCTATGCAATTCATGCTTTTTTTTTTTCATCCATTGAATGCTGTGTCGGTTCGGTGGTTCCTATTTCCTGATGTAATCCCATAACCTGTGAGCGTCGTTTTCCTTTTTAATTAGTCAGTTTTCAGGCTCGCTGTTTAATTGTTTTTTAAGGGACATAGGGTTAAGACAGGGGTGGGCAAATGTGGCCCTTTTACAAAGTGTGGATTTCAACTCCCAGAATTCCTGAGACAGCTTGGCTTGGCTGTCTCAGGAATTCTGGGAGTTGAAGTCCACAGGTTGTAAAAGGGCCACATTTGCCCACCCCTGGGTTAAAATATAATTTGGTTTATTTCCCCACCTCTTGTCTAGAAGCCCAAGTCAATCTACATGGGGTTTCCTTCAGAATAACAGAGTTGGAAGGGACCTTGGAGGTCTTCTAGTCCAACCCCCATCCCTACTCAAGCAGGAGACCCAGAGGTGGGTTTCAGCATGTTCTGACCAGTTCTGGAGAACTGGTAGCGGAAATTTTGAGTAGTTCGGAGAACTGGTAAATACCATTTGGCCTCGCCCTCATCTGTTCTCTGCCTCCCAAGTCCCAGCTGATCAGGGAGGAAATGGGGATTTTGCAGTAACCTTCCCCCGGAGTGGGGTGGGAATGGAGATTTTACAGTATCCTTCCCCTGCCACGCCCACCAAGCCATGCCACACCCACCAAGCCACGCCCACAGAACCGGTAGTAAAAAATTTTGAAACCCACCACAGAACAGAACAGAACAGTTCTGGTGTCAATTCTATATCTTCTCCAATTATTTCTTGTAGCCATCTCCGAATTCTGCTCCAGTATCTTTTCGCTTTGGGGCATGTCCACCACATGTGATAGACGGTGCCCTGACCATAGCCACATTTCCAGCAATTTGGGTGCATATTGGGGAACATCTTGGCTAGTTTGGCAGGTGCTAGATACCACCTGTGGAGCATTTTATACTGATTCTCCTTATATGTCGCGGCTCTGGTCACGAATTGACACCGGAAATATTTCTCCTGGGAATAGTAAAGAAGGGGTATGGAAAGAAAAAGATTCACCTGATAATACATATAACCACAGCTGCTAGACTGGCCTATGCACAATTCTGGAAAGAGAAAACATGAACTTATAATTAAGAAAATACTGGAGTGCGCAGAGATGAGCAAATTAACATATGAATTAAACGATGAGAACTCAGAGTATTATACTGTGTGGGAAAGGTGGTATGAATGGATGAATGATAGAATTAAAGCAGGAGTATAAGGTGCGTTAAATAAATAGCAACAAATAGCTTAAGTGACACCAGATATATTCTATGTATATATGTATAAACACTGCATATCCGATGTTAACAGAAATGAGATTTTTTTTTTGTATATATATAAAATTCAATAAAGTATATTTAAAAAAAAAAAGAATAGAATAGAATAGGCCCAAAGGTTCTAGCAAACTTCATGTTCCTCAAAATCAACCTATCCATCTGTAATAGAATAACAAAGTTGGAAGGGACCTTGGAGGTCTTCTAGTCCAACCCTCTGCTTAGGCAGGAAACCCCGTACCACTTCAGACAAATGGTTATCCAACCTCTTCTTAAAAACTTCCAGAGAAAAGATTTGTCTCTCCTTTTTCTACATGGTGGCTCTAGCATTCCTCAAACACGTTTGTACCAGTGGTGGGATTCAAATAATTTAACAACCGGTTCTCTGCCCTAATGAGTAGGCATGGCTCAGTGGTCATGTGACCGTGTGGGCATGGCCAACTCAACGTCACTCACGTCGATGGGTGCTTCGCCTTAGCTATTACAATGTAATAAGGGTTAACCAGAGAGGCAGTTTCTGTAAGCAGGGCAATAAAGATTAGGCTAGAAATACCGCCAGAATGTTTCCTTCCTGCCTTCCTTACAGGATTAGCCCTGTAAAGTGGGGCGAAAAAAAAACAAAATAAGATTTCTTTCAACAACCGGTTCTCTGAACTGTTTGGAAAGTTAACAACCGGTTCTCCCGAATAGGTGCGAACTGGCTGAATCCCACCACTGGTTTGTACCCGGTTACACAATAAATCCCTATTCTGTACTTGGGCAACGCACGGAACCTGAAGATTATTTAATATTCTGGATTCACCGAGCGCACAAATATTTAGCGTTTGGTGGCTGTGGACCGCTGCAGAAGGCAACCCTGTGAAAAAGCAAGATGTTTGGGTCTGCTTTTGAAGCCTTCTCCTTTTGTGGCGAGCATGCCACAAAAGGCGGGGTGTATAAGGCACAAATATCACAACTCACCCCTGGCTGTTTTGCCATCATCTCTCTCTCCTGTATTGTATCCAAGCTTGGCTTTTTCCGATGATGACTTCTTTGAAAGGAAGGCCGTTGAATAGCACCACTGAAAAGTTCACCCATTTTTCAGGGTTTTGTTGAAATATCTTTGTGTGTGTGTGTGTCTGTGTGTCTGTGTGTCTGTGTGTGTCTGTGTGTGTTCAAAGGCTAAAAGGCCTGAGAGGGGGGAAGGGAAGGCGAGCTTTGTGTAATTGTGCTCTTCCATTTCTGGTGTCTGTTTGAGTTAGCAAAGGGAACGATGCTGTTGTTGGCACACGCAAACACATGTGCACTTGTGATGTGATCGCCCGGTTATGGGTCAGCGCCCAGCCTGGGGTGATCCCTTTTCACTCCTCCCACTGTCTTTTCAACTCTTCGGTGTGAAGTGACCCCAAGCACGGCGACATTTGTCTATCCTGGATGGACCTTTCGTCTCGCTTTGCAAAGAATGTGGGTGGGGTTGAGGAAGGATCTTATAGGAATCGTCCCAAAGGTGCTTTTTGTTGTTGTTGTTGTTGTTATTGTTGTTCAAAGGGCAAATGGAAGAAGTTTCACATCCCTGGAGGTTTTTAAGAAGAGACAGTCACTTGTCTGAAATGAAATAGGGCAGTGATGGCTAACCTTTCTGCCATCGCGTGCCAAAAGCGAGGAAAGCATGGAGGGGGTCGCGCGCATACATGCCCATACACCCATAATTCAATGCGGTCCCCCACGCAGGCACAAGCAACACCCCCCCTGTGCGACCCCCGCTTTTGGCACACGATTTTTGCCCTCCCCAGGCTCCAGAGGCTTTCTTGGAGCCTGGGGAGGGCGAAAACAGCCTTTCCCACCCTCCCTGGAGGCCCCCCAAAAGCCCTCTGGAGGCTGGAGACAGCCTGTTTCCCAACTTCCGGTGGGCTTAGAACGGCCAAAAATCAGCTGGCTGGCATGCACATGCGCGCTGGAGCTGAGCTAGGGCAACACTCACGTGCCCACCAATATGGCTTAAGTGGCACGCGTGCCATAGGTTCACCATCACGGGAATATGGCACTGTTGGTGAACGTTTTCGGCACTGAGTACTGAAACGGGCGGGGGGGGCATGTGCACGTGCCAGAAACTGGATGAGCAGCTTCCCAGTACGCATGTGTGCAGCAAGAAGATAATCTTCCGGTTTCCGGCATGTGCATGCGCACCAGCCACCTGGTGTGCATGTGCATGCAAAGACCAGCTGGGCGGTGCAAATGTGTGCACAGGAAACTGGAAGAGCAGCCGCCCGGTGCCTATGTGCGCACTGGGAAGTTGATCTTCCAGTTTTCGGCATTCCCGCACATGTGAAGACCAGCTTGCCAGCGCTCCAGAACCCAGAAGAGCAATGGGCGATGGTTCGTGTGCCCGGAGAGATGGTTCTGCATGCCACTTCCAGCACATGTGCTATACCGTATTTCCCCGAAAATAAGACCCTGTCTTATCTTTTTTTGAACCCTGAAATAAAAGCTTGGCCTTATTGCCATGCACTCAAAAGCCCGATTGGGCTTATTATCAGGAGATGTCTTATTTTAGGGAAAACAGGGTATCTTATCTTATCTATCTATCTATCTATCTATCTATCTATCTATCTATCTATCTATCTATCTATCATTGTCTGTCTATCTATCTATCTATTATCGTCTATCTATCTATCTATCTATCTATCTATCTATCTATTTATCTATCATTGTCTGTCTGTCTATCTATCTATTATCGTCTATCTATCTATCATCGTCTATCTATCTATCTATCTATCATTGTCTATCTATCTATCTATCTATCATCGTCTGTCTATCTATCTATCTATCTATCATTGCCTACCTATCTATCTATCTATCATTGTCTGTCTGTCTATCTATCTATCCATCTATCTATCTATCTATCATTGTCTGTCTGTCTGTCTGTCTATCTATCTATCTAACTATCTATCTATCATTGTCTACCTATCTATCTATCATTGTCTATCTATCTATCATTGTCTGTCTGTCTATCTATCTATTATCGTCTATCTATCTATCATCGTCTATCTATCTATCTATCTATCATTGTCTATCTATCTATCTATCATCGTCTGTCTATCTATCTATCTATCTATCTATCATTGCCTACCTATCTATCTATCTATCATTGTCTGTCTATCTATCTATCTATCTATCTATCTATCTATCTATCTATCTATCTATCTATCTATCTATCTATCTATCATTGTCTATCTATCATTGTCTACCTACCTATCTGTCTGTCTATCTATCTATCTGTCTATCTATCTATCTATCTATCTATCTATCTATCTATCTATCTATCTATCTATCTATCATTGTCTATCTATCTATCATTGTCTATCTATCATTGTCTGTCTATCTATCTATCTATCTATCTATCTATCTATCTATCTATCGTCTGTCTGTCTGTCTATCTATCTATCTATCTATCTATCTATCTATCTATCATTGTCTATCTATCTATCATTGTCTATCTACCATTGTCTGTCTGTCTGTCTATCTATCTATCTATCTATCTATCTATCTATCTATCTATCTATCTATCATTGTCTGTCTATCTATCTATCTATTATCGTCTATCTATCATTGTCTATCTATCTATCTATTTATCTATCATTGTCTGTCTATCTATCTATCTATCTATCTATCATTGCCTACCTATCTATCTATCATTGTCTGTCTGTCTGTCTGTCTATCTATCTATCTATCTATCTATCTATCTATCTATCATTGTCTGTCTGTCTGTCTGTCTGTCTGTCTGTCTGTCTATCTATCTATCTATCTATCTATCTAACTATCTATCTATCATTGTCTACCTATCTATCTATCATTGTCTATCTATCTATCTATCATTGTCTATCTATCTATCTATCTATCATTGTCTATCTATCATTATCTATCTATCATTGTCTATCTATCATTATCTATCTATCTATCTATCTATCTATCATTGTCTATCTATCTATTATCGTCTGTCTATCTATCTATCTATCTATCTATCTATCTATCTATCTATCTATCTATCATTGTCTATCTATCTATCATTGTCTATCATTGTCTACTTATCTATCTATCTATCTATCTATCTATCATTGTCTATCTATCATTGTCTACCTACCTATCTGTCTGTCTGTCTATCTATCTATCTATCTATCTATCTATCTATCTATCTATCTATCTATCATTGTCTATCTATCTATCATTGTCTATCTATCATTGTCTATCTATCTATCTATCTATCTATCTATCTATCTATCTATCGTCTGTCTGTCTATCTATCTATCTATCTATCTATCATTGTCTATCTATCTATCATTGTCTATCTACCATTGTCTGTCTGTCTGTCTGTCTGTCTGTCTATCTATCTATCTATCTATCTATCTATCTATCTATCTATCTATCTATCTATCTATCTACCATAGTTCCCCTAAAAGAAGATCCTGTCTTATATTTTTTTGAACCCTGAAATAAGCGCTTGGCCTTATTGCCATGCACTCAAAAGCCCGATTGGGCTTATTATTGGGGGATGTCTTATTTGGGGGGAAACGGGAGGTTCGCCATCACGGGTATAGGATCTCCTTCTTAAGCAGGGGGACTGGAGACTAGAAGACCTCCAAGGTCCCTTCCACCTCTATTCTGATTCTGATTCTGATCCAAGAAGCTTCTTCAGTTTGGAAGAAGCTGAACTGAAGAAGCTTTTTGGGTGACAAGCAAAAGATCTTCAAGCAAAACAAGAGCAGCTGATTTGCAAAGCATAGAAATCCTTCCATCCGCCACCATTCAATCAGAACTGAAGAAGCTTCTTGGATGAGAAGCGAAACGTCTTCAAAGAAAAACAAGAAAGTCCAGTTGCCTTTTGAAAAAAGCACCTTTGGGACTACTGTGACCTGGATGGTTGAAAATACCCATAGACAGATCTTATAAAAATTATGCTCCATTTCTTTTGCTCCTCCAACTCTCCTACTTGACTTTGGTCGACTTGAGTGTCAAAAACCCACATCCTGAAATTGGGGACAAGTTTTTGGAGTTTGGAGCCAGTTGCTTTGAGGAATCTAGCTCTTGTTTCATAGTTTGGAGATATTTTTGGATTCCAGATAAGCAACCATTTATTATTTTTCCACTAAAAAAAAAGAAATTGTTTAGGACAACAGATGATTCATAGCTCCCGAATTCAGGGTCTCCAATGCACCTGACAGCAGGACAAGAAGTAATGGGTGGAAGCTTCTCAGAGGGACACCCAACCTGGAAACAGGGAAGAATTTCCTGACAGGGAGAAAGATTAATCAGTAGAACAGCTTGCCTGCTGGAATTATTGTATGTGTTCCATCTTTGGAGGTTTTCAAGAAGAGATCAGACAACCGTTTGTCTGAGATAAGATGAAGCTCCTGCCTTGGCCAGGGAGTTGATTAGAAGACGTCTAAGGCACCTTCCAGCCCCAGGATTCTATAATCCAGGCCCTAGATACATTTGGAGAACCATCAAGGAGATAGATAGATAGATAGATAGATAGATAGATAGATAGATAGATAGATAGATAGATAGATAGATAGATAGATGGATGGATGGATAGATATGAAAAGAGTTGGAAGGGGTCTTGTAGGTCATCTAGTCCAACACCCCCACCCAAGCAGGCGACCCTACATCATTTCTGACAGATGGTAGTCCAGTCTTTTCTTGAAAGCCTCCAGGGCTGGATGCAGGGTTCTAGGTGTGGTCTTACTGAGGCTTTATGGATAATGGAATCTAGTTTTATAGGGTTATTATTCTGCTTATATGATGGTTAGAGGAACTAAGAAACTAACACAAATATTTGAAGACACTTCCATGTATCTATTGTTCACTGTTTGTTTCTGTAGGTCAAAAAAATGTAAAGAGGTGATGTCATCTTAAAGATACCATAAGCTGCTTTGAGATTTTTAAAGGAAGGTTTGAAACAGAAGCCAATTAGCAAATACGTTGGTCTGCAGCCGGTTAGGGTAAACCGACTTTGTATTTTTAAAAAAATGCAGAATGGATTACTGAACTCGGTATTCATGATAGAAAAACATAACCTATATAAATTAAAAGATGAAAATTTCTAAAAACGACCTGTTCCAAAATATCTCGCTTTATATATTTGGAAAGGGCAAAGTATCTGTGACTTCCTGAGCTCTTCCAAACCCCTGGCTTTGACCAGATGTGAAAAAGCTAGCGTTAATACAAAGCACATAAGCCTATTGGGTTGGCGGTTGGCATAATGGAGGTGGAGACTTAGCCTGTGGATTTGATTTTGGCTTCCAGGCAGTGTGGAATTGTTCAAAACCGATCGGCTTCCTCCACAAAGAGCTTTGCTGTTGTAGGCTAAGCTTTGATGCTCCGTTACGTCTGTTGCAAACTGGCAAGCTTTTCGTTAGAAAGACCAAAAGTGGATTCCACGGCTTACCTAAGTACTCTCTTCCCCAAAACCATTCTGTTCATATCTCCTGAAGTTCTTCTACAAAGGGCGAATCTTGATGAAGTTCAAGGTTCGTTGAGAGTCCTACAACAAGAGCTGAAGAGCAAGGGGCTACATCAAAAATGGTTAACGAGCCTTCTAGAGGTGGTTGGATTTTAATTTGCATTATTAGATTACAGATTAACAGAGTTGGAAGGGACCTTGTAGGTCATTTAATCCAACCTCCCGCCCAAGCAGGAGACTCTACACCATTTCTGACAGATGGCAGTTGAGTCTCTTCTTGAAAGCTTCCAGTGATGAAGCTGCCACAACTTCCAAAGGCAACTTCTGTTCCATGGATTGATTGTTCCCACTGTCAGGAAATGTCTCCCTCCTCTCTGTGGCAGCCCCTCAAATATTGGAAGACTGCTATCCTGTCTCCCCTGGTCCTTCTCTTCACTAGACTATCCATGCTCAGTTCCTGCAACCGTTCATCGTATGTTTTAGCCTCCAGCCCCCTCATCATCCTGGTTGCTCTTCTCTGCACTCTTTTTACAGTCTCACCTCTTTTTTATAGTGTGGTGACCAAAACTGGATGCAGTACTCTAGGCGTGGTCTTACTAAGGCTTTATAGAGTGGTATTAGTACCTCATATGATCATGATTGTTAACCTCTGTTAATGCAATTTAGGATTGCATTGGCTTTTTTTGGCTGCCGCTGCACACTGCTGGCTCATATTTAATTGGTTGTCCACTAAGACTCCAAGATCCCTCTCCCAATTACTGCTATTAAGCCTGGTTTCACCCAGTCTGTATCTGTACTTTTGGTTTTTCTTGCCTAAGTGTAAGACTTCAGTTTTCTCTACATTGAATTTCATTTTTTTAGATAGGGCCCAGGGTTCAAGTCTGTCAAGATCCATCTGGATCTTGAGCCTATCTTCTAGGATGTTGGTTATCCCTGCCAGCTTAGTATCATCTGCAAATTTGGTAAGTTCTCCTTCTATCCCCTCATCTAAGTCGTTTATGGAGATATTGAAGAGTACCAAATCTTAATAGCATGGGAGTGATGGAGGAAGACTTCATGATAGATGTGGTTTTAAGGGTGAAAAGAGGTCCTTCTACCTTTAGAGGAATGGAGCAAGCTATGTCCTGGTCCTGACATTGCCTTGTGATGGTACCAGGGGTGAAATCTACTTATCTTCCCTTACTAGTTTGGAAGTGCGCATGAGTGCACGTCACGTGCAATTTTGGACCCGTTTTTGAGGGTCAAAAACAGGTTACTTCCTGGTTAAAACCAGGAAGTAACGATATCCGGGGGGGGTGAGCGGAGCCTCGCACTGTCGCCACTACCTGTTTGCCCGAACCGGTGCGAACCGGTAGCATTTCACCCCTGGATGGTACCATGTTGACTTTTTGGGTTGGCTTTTCGAGCAGCACCTTCTTCCTCCAAAATTCTTCCTCGTTGGGATGGAATGAACCACCTTTATGATCTCTTTATTTGTAGCTGGCTTCTTATGACTTGTAACTTTGGGATGTTCTCCTTCATAGTCCTCACAATGCCCATCTGGTTCCCTGTTGTTCACGAACCCCGTTTATATTCTGGCCAAAAACATAGAAAGGCCAACCGACCACATGCACACCTAAGCTCTGTTTGGTTTCATTTCCAAACAAACAATACACAAAGGACTGAGATGTCATCTTGATTTATCCACTGCACAAATATGTGTTCCTCCACAGGCAGAATTTGCATCTCTGGTGTCAGAGCTGGCAGATTTGGCCAGGTGCTTGTAGAGGAAGGGGAGGGGGTGCCTTTGCGCTGTTTTCTTGTCACTGGAGAATATCAAGAAGGTTTTGTTCTGCTCAGAGAAGTTGTATCTAGTCCAGGGGTGTCAGACTCAAGGCCTGGGGACTGGATCTCGCCTGCAGGGTACTTAGATCTGACCCGTGGGGCCGGCCTGGAAACAGCAAAGGACCGGCCCGTGGTGCCTCTGCCAGTGAAAATGGAGCTCGGGTGGACTGGCTATCAAAACAAACTAAAAACAAACCCAAAGGAGAAACGTTTCCCCTTTTGCATTTGAGCATCCAAGGAGGGACAGGAAAGGAGGAAGGGAAAGAGGAAAGACAAAGAAAAAAGAAGGGAAGATGGGAAGAGAGGAAGGAAGGAAAAAGAAGGAATGAGGGGAAGGAAGAAGAAAAGAGAATGAAGAGGGAAAGAAAAAGAAGAAAAAGAAGGAAGGGAGGAAAGAAGGGAGGGAGGGAGGGAATGAGGGAGGAAGGAAGGAAGGAAGGATGGGAGGGAGGGAGGGAGGGAGGATGGGAGGGAGGGAGGACGGAAGGAAGGAAGGAAGGAAGGAAGGAAGGAAGGAAGGAAGGAAGGAAGGTTTTATAGATGGCATTTACCACCTGGTAGTTTAACTAAAGGGACGTGGTGGCTCAGTGGCTAAGATGCTGAGCTTGTCGATCAAAAGGGCGGCAGTTCTGTGGTTCAAATCCCGAGTGCCGCGTAATGGGGTGAGCTCCCGTGACTTGTCCCAGCTTCTGCCAACCTAGCAGTTCGAAAGCAGGTCAAAAATGCAAGTAGAAAAACAGGGACCACCTTTGGTGGGAAGGGAACAGCGTTTTCCGTGCACCTTTGGCGTTGAGTCATGCCAGCCACATGACCACGGAGACGTCTTCGGATAGCGCTGGCTCTTCGGCTTTGAAATGGAGATGAGCACCGCCCCCTAGAGTCGGGAACGACTAGCACGTATGTGCAAGGGGAACCTTTTAGGCATGCATGGACACTTATATGTAAATTTTTTAAAAATAGCAATCACCTACAAGCAATTTATGTAGGCAGACAGGGGCAGCCAAAGGGCCAGAGGTGACCTGGGAAACTTAAAATGCCCAGATCTATGTTAAACCATGTTATTTAATTTCTGTTGTGGCCTGTGGGGTGCTGGCCACTCCAGCAGCTGAATCAGACGAGGAGGAGACGTGAGAGTCAGGGTCAGCATCAAGGCAAACTGAGAGCTCTGGGGGGGGGGGAGAGGGAATGGAGCTATGAGAGAGAGAGAGAGAGACAGAGGGGGAGCCTGGGCCACCCATCAGCCTTCAGACGGAGAGTCAACATCCACCAGGTCTGGAGGTGGCTGATGAGGGAGAGGAGGAACAGCTGGGTCCAGTGCCTGATGTGCAGATGTGCAGAAGGCAGAGGAGAGGAGAGCAGTGGAAATCTATGGGCCGGTCCTTGGGACGGAAGAGCCCCCTCTGCTAGCGAAGCCCCACCCTAGCTCTGGGGATAAAAGGCAGGGGGCGGAGATGAATAGATGTGGTAGACAACTATTCATCTCCCTGCTGGACAGACTTGATAGCCTGTGGTGAGAGAGAAACCTTTTGCTGGCGCTCCTAATCAAGGAATCTTTGAGTTAACTTCAGAGGGTTTGGGGATCTGGATAAGAAAAATTTCCCATGGGCCATCCCAACTCTCTTTTTCTTTGCTTTGTTCCCAAATTTATGAGAATGACTTGGAGAACTACAAAAGGGAGAACATTTCTGGTCTTCTGAACCATCACGTCTTCCCCTCTAGCTCTTGGTTTCCGTTTGTTATGACTTTCCTCACATCCGTGCATGCAATCTGGATGTTGGAATTCAAGGGTTATTTTTCTTCTTCTTCTTCATTAACAGTCTTCGGTTTCCTTACCCGTCCTACCTCAGGTAGTTATTTCCCCATCAGGTGCTCTACAGACGTGATGACATCAGCGGAGCTTTGCGGGGATAATTGCACTCTTAATTACAACTGTCATGAATTAGGGACCGATTATGCAAAAGATAATTGAAACCCTGCTGAGACACCCCCAGCCCTCCATTTGCTAACATCTGATCAGATCCTACTATAATATGCACAGATATCTTTTATTATTATTATTATTATTATTATTATTATTATTATTATTATTATTATTATTATTATTATTATTATTATTATTTTGCTAAACTTTAAATAATGAAGTAACACAGGCATTAGAGGTGCAGGTGCACCCAATTCTTTAGATAGGAGGTTTATTAATTAATTGACAAGAGGAATATAATTGGGAGTTCGGATTGCAAGCTCACTTTCCTGAAATGATCAGCTGGACATGATTCCTGTTTGAGGGACGTCCTCAGCCCACCCTACTTCGCAGCGATAAGAAATAGCATCGGGATTGTTCGGGATGGTTTGAAATGTAAAGAAAGAATAGAGGAGAGGAGGGGAGGGGAGGGGAGGGGAGGGGAGGGGAAGGAAAGGGAGGGGAGGGGAAGGGAAGGGAAGGAAGGGAAGGGAAGGGAAGGGAGGGGAGGGGAGGGGAGGGGAAGGGAAGGGAAGGGAAGAGAAGAGAAGAGAAGAGAAGAGAAGAGAAGAGAAGAGAAGAGAAGAGAAGAGAAGAGAAGAGAAGAGAAGAGAGAATGGAATAGAAGGGAATGGAAGGGAAGGGAAGGGAAGGGGAGGGGAGGGGAGGGGAGGGGAGGGGAGGAGAAGAGAAGAGAAGAGAAGAGAAGAGAAGAGAAGAGAAGAGAAGAGAAGAGAAGAGAAGAGAAGAGAGAATGGAATGGAATGGAAGGGAAGGGAAGGGAAGGGAAGGGAAGAAGAGAAGAGAGGGGAGGGGAGGAGAGGAGAGGAGAGGAGAAGAGAAGAGGGAGAAGGAGAAGGAAAGAAGGAAGGAGAGGAGAATAGAATAAGGAATGGAATGGAATGGAATGGAATGGAATGGAATGGAATAGAATAGAATAGAATAGAATAGAATAGAATAGAATAGAATAGAATAGAATAGAATAGAATAGAATAGAATAGAATAGAATAGAATAGAACAGAACAGAACAGAACAGAACAGAACAGAACAGAACAGATGTTTGAGATGTTTGCAGGAAACCCGACACCATTTCATGGTGGCCTAATCTTTTCTTTAAAAACTTCCAGTGTTGGAGAATTCACAACTTCTGAAGGCATTCCACTGGTTAATTGTTCTAACTAGAAAGGAAAGTACATTTTCGTTTATATACAAAAGTCACTAAATGCATTTTCAGGAGGCAACTGGACTTTCTTGGTTTTTCTTTTGAAGATGTTTTGCTTCTCATCCAAGGAGCTTCTTCAGCTCTGACTGCATGGTGGAGGATGGAAGGATTTATATTCCTTGCAACCATCTGGTTGTTGCCACTGTTTCTGAGAGTCGTTGAGGCCACTTGGAGGGTTATCATACCATGCCCTGGAGGACTGAGAATCTCCGTAGACATTTAGCTATGCACTTTGGGATGGACACCCTTCAAATGGTGTGGACTATGAATGAATTTTAAGGGGAAAAAATGCAGACTACAGGATTCGGGTGACCCTGAGGGCACAGATGAACCTCCCAGTGGCAGTTACTGCTAAAAGGAAAGCAGGTTTTGGCATATATGAAGGGAAGGAAGGAAGGAAGGACGGGAAGGAAGGAAAGGAGGAAGAAAAGGAAGGAAAGGAGGAAAGAAGGAAAGGAGGAAGAAAAGGAAGGAAGGAAGGAAGTAAAGGAAGGAAGGAAGGAAAGAAGGAACAAACTAAGCAACTAAGCAACAAAGGAAGAAAAGAAAGGAAGAAAGGAAGGAAGAAAAGGAAGGAAGAAAAGGAAGGAACGAAGGAACAAAGGAAGTAAAGGAAGGAAGGAAGGAAGGAAGGAACTAAGCAACTAAACAACTAAGCAACTAAGGAAGGAAGGAACAAAGAAAGGAAGGAAGAAAAGGGAAGGAAGGAAGCAATGAAGCAATGAAGCAATGAAGGAAGAAAAGGAAGGAACAAGGTTACGAAGGAAGTAAAGGAAGGAAGGAAGGAGAAAGGAAACAAAAGGCAGAGCGAGGGAGGAAAGGAAGAAAGGGAGGGGGGAAAGACTGAGATTTTCATCCATCCATCCCTGAAATAAACTCAAAAAAAAAAAAGGAAGACAAATAATCTTCCCAATGAATGCATTGGGATTTAGAATGGGTTCCAGGATGGAGATATAGCGCAGGGAATTTTACAGAACAAACGACGATCATTGGAAGGAGCCTGGTTTAAAAGTAGGGTCTCCACAGTGCATGCCACAGCTATCAAAGTCAGATAATGAAAAAACCTGCCCACGCGCTGAGGTGAATGGCTGTCAAAGGATAGCCGGATGGCTCATTTGAAGATGAAAATTGAGTGCCACAGTTGGACAGCAAAATCAGGAGTTCACTTTACACTGGACAAAAGCTGTCAGGCTGAGAGGATTTAGGGGGGAGATAGAGGAACGGGGAAGGAAGGGGAAAAAAAGAGTAATTCTCCAGATCTTTGTCTAGCAACCTCTCGGAGAAAAAGAATCAAGATGAACAGGAGAAAGAGAAGAGAAGAAAAAAAAAAAAGAGGACAGGGCAATCTAATTGTAAATGTGATTATAGGAAAGGGATTTGTTAAGCTTAGGAGCTGAATGTGTGTCTGGGTTGACCTGCTCAACACAATTTCAGAATCGGAGGAGAAAAGCTGAGGAATGTGGAAGTTGCTCCTGTGATGCTCTCTTGTGAAATAATAATAATAATAATAATTAATCATCATCATCATCATCATCATCATCATCATCATCATCATCATCATCTTCACCTGGTGATGCACGAATTGAAGATAAGCAGCAAGAAAAAATCACAAAGTACCGGGACTTGCAAATTGAAGTTGAGCGACTGTGGAAAAAGAAATCGTGTGTTGTCCCAATTGTAATTGGAGCCCTTGGAGCAATACCCAAAGGGCTACCCCGCTATTTAGAAATCCTAGATTTGCCGGACTTGAACATTTTGACTCTACAAAAAACCACCTTACTCGGAACAGCTTACATCCTCCGACGATACCTTAACAGTTCCTAGGTCCTTGGTTAGGACTCGAGCTGCTGAGCTATTAACCAGCCTCAAAGGCTGTGAATCTCACTAAAGATTAACCAATAAATAATAATAATAATAATAATAATAATAATAATAATAATAATAATAATAATAATAATAATAATCAGGAGGAGGAGGAGGAGGAGGAGGAGGAGGAGAAGGAGGAGGAGGAGAAGAAGAAGAAGAAGAAGAAGAAGAAGAAGAAGAAGAAGAAGAAGAAGAAGAAGAAGAAGAAGAAGAAGAAGAAGAAGAAGAAGAAGAAGAAGAAAAAAATAATAATTTTGGCTGCCAAAATGGGACCCTACATGTTAAAAATGGTATTCCCAACTCCCTGGTTTCACCCAAATTCTTTTCTCCTTGAAATGTTTTATCTCACCAAATTGAACGACATTGGTTGGAAAAAATGAAATCCATTTCTGGCCCAGCACTGGTTAATTTATTTGCAGGCCAATGAAATTGACTGTTAATGGGAATCTAAACATCCTTCATTTTGAGATAAGATCTCCTTTTCCTCCTCCTCCTCCCCTCCTCCTCCCCCCTTCTGCCCATCTCCTCCTTTCCTCCTTCTCTCTTCTTCCCCTTCTTCTTCACCTCCTTCTCCCTTCTCCTTCTTTCTCCTCCTCCTCTTCTCCTTCTCCATCTCCCCTTCTCTTTCTCCTCCTCCCATCCTTCTCTTTCCATCCTTTCTCCTCCACCCATCCTTCTCTTTCCATTCTTCCTCCTCCTCATTTTCCTTCCATCCTTCTTTCCTTCCGTCCATCCATCCATCCACCTCCTCCTTCTCCTTCTCCTGCCCTCCTGCCCTCCTCCTTCTCCTCCTTTCCACCTTCTCCCTTCTCCCCTTCTTCTCCTTCACCTCCTTCTCCTTCTCTTTCCATCCTTCTCTTTCCATCCTTCCTCCTCCTCCTCAATTTCCTTCCATCGTTCTTTCCTTCCTTCCTTCCTTCCATCTATCCTTCCTCCTCCTCCCCTCCTCCCCTTCTCCTTCTCCTCCTTTCTCCTCCTCCTCCTTCTCTTCTCCTTCTCCAACTTCCCTTCCCTTTCTCTTCTTCTCTTTCCATCCTTCCTCCGCCTCCTCATTTTCCTTCTATCTTTCTTCCATCCATCCATCCATCCATCCATCCATCCATCCATCCATCCATCCATCCTTTCTCCTCCCCCTCCCCCTCCTTATCTTTCCATCCTCCTCCTCCCTTTTGAAGTGAGTTTCTCCTCCTCCTCCTCCTCCTCTTTCATAAAGATTATTTTTCTTGGGTTAAATCTAGGATTTCCAATTTAGTTAATGTCTTTTTTTTCCAGCTCCATAGGCCGATGGAGACGCTGCATGATGAGTTTGTCAATAACTCGAATGGTTTGTTTCCCTATGCGTGCATATTCTCTATTGTTTGGTGTTTTAATTATTCTTAATATGCTCTAGTAATAAATACAATTGGGTTTGAAGAACCAGAAGAGGGGGGTGGGTAGGAGTTTTTTTTCCCCCTCTTCCTTTTAAAGATTGGTGCACAAAAGCACTTTAAGCTTCCTGCTTGCTGGGGCTGAAGATAGAAAGCAAAAAGATATTTCTTACAGGCAGAGAGTCAAAAAGCATCATGTTTTATTGGGGCATAGAAATGTCAGGTTTTAATTCTCTCCTCGTTTTTAATATCCCCTTTAAGGGGTTTGCGTGGACAAAAGAAGTGCTTTTATTTATTACTCAGACAAAAAGTCCTTGAGTTAGCAATAAAAAATAAAAAGGAATTAAAAAGCAGCAGCTCCGTGCATTTTGGAGAGCTGGCTAGGATTTCATTGAGGTATTTAAAATACGTACAACCTACGATAGGGGGAACTCGCCCGTCTCGGTTTCTCTCTTCGTATCGAGAATTGATTTCTGCTAGGCTTCAGGAGGAAGGCTTGCCAGAGCTCTTAAGGCTGTTAATGCATGGCGTTATTGAAATTTTGGGCCCGCCAAGTGAGAGCTGCTAGAACGGAATGGAGTTTGCTCTCTATATACCGGTATACACGAGTGGCTGGCCTTGTCAGTGTCGGTGGGAATGTCCTTGGTGGTTCCTTGATTAGGCTGTTGTTTACCCCACCTTCTGGCACTGATGATGCTACCTAGTTGGGTCAGGAAATGTCTGCAAGGAAATAATCAAGTTCAGAGAGCACCAAGGACCCCACAGTTGTTATCTTCCTCCTCCTCCTCCTCCTCCTCCTCCTCCTCCTCCTCCTCCTCCTCCTCCTCCTCCTCCTCCTCCTCCTTTCTACAACCATCCTCCCTTCTAACAATGATGATGTTACCTAGTTAGGTAATGAAACATCTGCTAGAAAGCCACCAAGCACAGAGAGCACCAAGGACTACTCCTCTTCCTCTTCCTCCTCCTCCTCCTCTTATCCACAACCTTCCTTCCTTCTAATGATGAAGTTACCTTGTCAGGTAATGAAATGTACGCCAGCAAACAATCAAGCTCAGAGAGCACCAAGGACCATTCCTCTTCCTTTCCTCTTCCTCTTCCTCTTCCTCTTCTTCCTCCTCTTCCTCTTCCTCTTCCTCCTCCTCCTCCTCCTCCTCCTCCTCCTCCTCCTCCTCCTCCTCCTCCTCCTCCTCCTCCTATCCACAACCCTCCTCCCTTCTAACAATGATGATGTTAACTAGTCAGGTAATAAAACATCTGACCACTCCACTTCCTCCTCCTCCTCTTCCTCCTCCTCCTCCTCTTTTCCACAACCCTCCTCCCTTCTAACGGCGATGATGCTACCTAATCAGGTAATGAAACATCTGTTAGAAAACCAGCAAGCTCAGAGATCACCAAGGACCCCGCCATTCAAGCCTTGAACTGCAAATATTCTCCTTCTGTTGAGAAACACCACTCCGGACTCTTCTTGAACTTTTTAAAGGAAAACTGGAGCTGTAGACATAACCCTCAACATGGGCGAGGTGATGTTGATCAGTGGGGTAGCCACGGAAGGGCCAAAAGAAACCTGGATGGAATCCAGCCAACTTGTTTTTTCTGGAATCCAGACTGGCGAAGTCGACCGCCTGACCCTGCCCGACCTCGTCTTTTCGGTGCAGCTGTTGAAGTTTTTGTGCCTTTCTCCTTTTCACATCGCCGTGCAGACTGAATAAATGTCAGGCACGGAATACGGTCCAATACTCCAGCGAGGACAACAAGGAGGATTGTGTCTTCTCGGAACAGCCCGCATTCATGCTCACACTAAGAATCTTCAGCTAAGCTTCATCCCTTCTCATTTTAGGACACTGATGGCTCATTTTGGCTTCCGCCGCTGCTGTCAAAATGGAGCGGTGTTCGTCTCCATTTGTGGTCCCTCCTCCCCACCACGTCTTCTGGCTAACAAGTTCCCGAAGAATTGGGAGTTTATTTTTAGCTTCGATGTGCCATTCTCCTTCCGACAGAAGATGCCTCAGCTGGTAGGGATGGTGTCCCCTGCACTCCCTTTGTCCTTTTTCATCCTTCCCGAAAACCTTGTGAAATAGATCAGACCGAGCCCCCCCCCACCACCACCACCAAGCACACCCTTAGTGAACTTCACAACAGTTGAAGTAGAATAAGAGCCTTGGTAGTACTAGGGTTTAAGGCACCCTGTTATTAAGCTGCTTAAGACCAGCTGCCTGCAATTACTGCAGGGTTCGAATCTCGCCAAGGCTCAAGGTTGACTCAGCCTTCCCTCCTTTCTAAGGTAGGTAAATTGAGGACCCAGTTGTGGGGGCAATAAGCTGACTTTGTATAAATATACAAAAGGATGAAGGCTATTGCTGAGCACATTGTAAGCCGCCCTGAGTCTTCGGAGAAGGGCGGCATATAAATCAAATTAAAAAAAAAAAAAAATTTCGTCCAGGTCTCTGCTAGATTAGAAAAGGAACCTCCACGGGATGAAAGGGACGAAGTTAGAACCGTAGAAACGTTTAAGTGGCCGTGGGAATTAAAAATAGAAAGACGGGGGAGATTCTTTTGGCCCTCGAGCCGATCGTCTTCTTTTTGATGCGATGCTTAAAAGAAGGAAGGGAAAGAAAGACCTCTGTTCTTACCGAAAGGTAGGGATGCTGAGGAGTGAAACACAGCCTCCATCATTACTTGGCATTGATAAAGTGCTCTTTGGGCTCCTCCACCTCTTAGGCAGGCTGGTGACATTAAAAGGACCGGTTTGGGCAGCCTGATATTTTACACCAATATGGAAAAAGAGCCTGGTGGCGCAGCAGACTAATAGCCTGTTATTATCATTCAGCTGCCTGCAATAACTGCTAGTTCGAATCTCCCCAGGCTCAAGGTTGACTCAGCCTTCCATCCTTTCTAAGGTAGGTAAATTGAGGACCCAGTTTGTGGGGGCAATAAACATTGTATAAATATACAAAAGGATGAAGGCTATTGCTTAATGCATTGTAAGCTGCCCTGAGTCTCCGGAGAAGGGCCGCATATAAATCAAATTAAAAAAATAATAATAATAACAGAGTAGGGAAGAAATCTTGGAGGTGTTCTGACCCGGCTCCCCAAACATGACAAACCCTCTGAAGTGAACTCAAAGATTCCTTTATTAGGAGCGCCAGCAGCCCCGGCAAAAAGTATCTCTCTCATTGCAGGCTAACAAGTCCTTCCAGCATAGAGATGAATAGCTGTCTACCACACCTATTCATCTCCGCCCTCTGCCTTTTATCCCCAGAGTTAGGGTGGGACTTTGCTAACAACGGTGGCTCTTCCATCCCAAGGACCGGCCCATAGATTTCCGCTGCTCTCCTCTCCTTCTGTGCATCCGTGCGTCAGGCACTGGACCCGGCTGTTCCTCCTCTTCCTCATCAGCCACCTCCAAACCTGGGGGCTGTTGACTCTCCATCTGAGGGATGATGGACGGCCCAGGCTCCACCTCTGTCTCTGTTTCTGACAGCTCCATTCCCTCTTTCCCCTCAGAGCAGTGGTGAAATCCAAATTTTTTACTACCGGTTCTGTGGGCATGACTTGGTGGGCGTGGTGTGACTTGGTGGGCGTGGCATAGTGGGCATGGCAGGGGAAGGATAGTCCAAAATCTCCATTCCCACCCCACTCCAGGGGAAGGATACTGCAAAATCTCCAATCCCTCCTCACTCCTGGGAGAAGGATATTGCAAAATCTCCATTCCCACCCCACTCTGGGGCCAGCCAGAGGTAGTATTTACTGGTTCTCTGAACTATTCAAAATTTCCGCTACCAGTTCTCCAAACTGCTCAAAATTTCCGCTACCGGTTCTCCAGAACCTCTCAGAACCTGCTGTATTTCACCCCTGCCTCAGAGGTTGTCTTGATGCTGACTCTAACTCCCATGCCTCCTCCTCCTCCTCCTCCTCCTCCTCCTCCTCCTCCTCCTCCTCCTCCTCCTCCTCCTCCTCCTCCTCCTCCTCCTCTGATTCAGCTGCTGGAGGGGCCGGCGGCCGACAAGCCACAACAGGAGGTCTTCTAGTCCAACTCACTGCACAAGCAGGAGACCCTACACCATTCTGGAGAAATGACTGTCCAAGTCTCTTCTTGAAAAACTCCAGTGATGGACAGATGGCAAAAATGGCACACGCAGAGGATTTGGGAGGCCTGTAGAAGTGCTGCTGGGGAGGGCAAAAACAGGATGCATGGGTGGTTCGGGAGGCCAAAAATGGGGCACACTGCGGGTTTGGGAGGCCTGCAGAGTGCTCCTGGGGGCTGGGGAGGGCAAAAATTGGATGCGCCAAGGCCAAAAACTATTCTTTTTTCTTCTTTTCCTCTTCAAAATCTTGGTGCATCTTATACTCCGGTGCGTCTTATAGTCCGACAAATACGGGTATAACTCTTCACCTGCATCACCCACCAGCTCAGCTTTTTAAGAGAGGGAAGCTGAACCTTCCAAGATAACAGAAAGTGCTTTTGTGTCTCGGTGGTAATACATTCAACGATGGACACGGGAAGGCCTGGTCTTCACATACTTTTGCTGCTGCCACTTTGCAGCTCTGCAAATCTGTAGCATGTAGGGTCTGCTCTGGGATTCTGCCTCAACCCCCCACCCCAACCCTCCCCGCCCTTCCCTTGCCCCTTTTCTCTTTTCACGAAGTCCACCTCCTGTCACATCCCCTTCTCTTTGTGGAAGATGAAACCCATCAGAGGGAGATTAGATTTATTAAGTGCGGCTCGATTGCTTGATGTGATCTGGTGGGAGCAGGGAGGGGGAGAGAGAGAGAGAGAGAGAGAGAGAGAAACAAACATGCAAAGAACTTAGAGGAACAAAATGTCCTCTGGAAATGAACTCTTCCCCTCTGTTCTTTCTTCGATAAAATTTTGAGGAGGCCTTCAATGATTTAGTAGGAGAGAAATAAAGAAGTTGAACATTTTTAAAAGGGAGCCAATGTTCGTGCTTCCCAGAGCCACCTGCACCCATCTGGAATTTTTCCACAAGCCCTTCTTCTGTTTTGATGGACCACGATCAACCTACAATCTTCTCGTTTAGAATCACACAATGTTGGGATTCTCCCTTTCGGCCCTTTTGGGGGGGGAGGGAGGAATCTCGCCAGATGTATGGAAAAGTGGGGGGAGTGACTCTTAAAATGAGGAGAGTAACAGACTTGGATGCAATATTCCAACTGGGAACTTCTAGGATTGTTTGAAAAAGCATTCCGTTCAGAGGCGGTATTCAGCCGGTTCGAACTGGTTCGAACTGGTAGTAGCGATCCGGCCACCCGCCCAGGCACAATTCTGTCCTATATCGCTGTGTTTTTGATGTTGCACGTATGCGCGGATGGCGTATGTGAGCGAATTGCCGTTTTTTTTTTATTTAAAAAGTTTTAACAATCATTACAACAATTTTCCCCTCTCCGCCCCCCCATCCCCCATCCCCCCTCACCCTTCAACCCCCTCCCCCCCGACACCCACCCCCCAGACTTCCCAGAGCAAAAACAGGGTATAGCATAACAAACATAAGCTAAAAGAAGCTAACTTTCGAATTGCCGTGTTTTGTGATGCTGCATGTATGCACGGATGGCGCGTGTGAGCTAATTGCCGTGTTTTGTGATGCTGCACGCATGCGTGGATGGCACGCGTGAGCTAATTGCCGTGTTTTGTGATGCCACACACATGCACGGATGATGCACAAGAGCTAATTGCCGTGTTTTGTGATGCCACACATGCGTGGATGGCGCACCTGTGCATTTCCAGTGCTGGGCGAACTGGTTGTAACAGTATGCGAAACCAACCTCCAATTCCATTGGTATCTAAAGGGACATTTTCTATTGCATTTCGTATTAACATTAGATCCTTCTATGCTAGGTAACATATCGGGACAGCAGAGGGATCGACTTGGGTGAATACTTTTAGCATTTTCCCATGTGATGTTTAGAATCTTAAAGTCTGTCTTAAAGAGTCTTGAGCATTCTTCCCCATGTATTTTGAGGGCGTCCTCTTGGTCGTTTGGCATTGGGGGGAAATCCATTTCATTGCCAACTTGGGGATTCGATTGTCCTCTAGGCAGAGAATATCACCTGCAAGTCTTCTGCATGCAACAATGTAGAATGGAATGGAATGGAATGGAATGGAATAAATAAATAAATAACTTTATTGTCATTGTACGTGTATACACAGTATACCCATACAACGAAATTCACTGAACACCCCAAGACCAGGTCCAACACACAGAACAATCCCCAAACACACTCCCACCCACCACAAATTCCCCACCCCTAAACCACCCAAACATCCCCACAGCAGACCAAGTAATACTGTCCAACAGCTCACCAATGGTTCACCTTTTAATTCATGGTTGAGTGCAATTATAGCTCTGGGATAAAAACTATTCAGAAGACGTGTGGTCCGAGTTTTAATGGTTCTGTATCTTCTGCCAGAAGGCAACAGTCCAAAAAGATTGTAAGCAGGACGGGAAGAGTCTCTGAGAATAATAGAACAGAACAGAACAGAACAGATGTTTGAGATCTTCCAGTGACTAGAATCTAGTCCAACCCCCTGTTCAGGCAAGAAACCCTCTACCATTTCAGACAAGTGACTGTCCAGTCTCTTCTTAAAAACCTCCAGTGTTGGAGCATTCACAACCTCTAGAGGCAAGTTGTTCCACTGATTAATTGTCCTCACTGTCAGGAAGTTTCTCCTTAATTCTAGGTTGCTTTTCTCCTTCATTAGTTTCTATCCATTATTTCATGTCTTGCCTTCTCTGCAGGAGAAATTTCTACTGCATGGTGTACATAATTTGGGGGGCAGAAAAGAAGAGATATATCTGGCCTACCATATATCTCTCTCTCTCTATATATATATATATCAATCTATCTATCTATCTAGCAGAAATTTTCAGTAGTTCGGAGAACCAGCAAATACCACCTCTGACTGGCCCCGCCCCCATCTATTCTCTGCCTCCCGAGTCCTAGCTGATCGGAAGGAAATGGGGATTTTACAGTAACCTTCCCCTGGAGTGGGGAGGGAATGGAGATTTTACAGTATTCTTCCCCTGCCATGCCCACCAAGCCATGCCACGCCCACTAAGCCACACTTACAGAACCAGTAGTAAAAATTTTGAGCGGCCCTGCCCCCATCTATTCTCTGCCTCCCGAGTCCCAGCTGATCGGGAGGAAATGGGGATTTTGCAGTAACCTTCCTCTGGAGTGGGGTGGGAATGGAGATTTCATGATATCCTTCCCCTGCCATGCCCACCAAGCCACACCCACAGAACCGGTAGTAAAAAAATTTGAAACCCACCACTGCATCCATCCATCCATCTACCTTCCTACCTCTCTCTGTCTCTCTGTCTCTCTCCCTCTCTGCCTAACTCTCTCTCTCTCTCTCTCTATCTCTCTCTCTATCTATCTGTCTGTCTGTCTGTCTATCTATCTATCTATCTAGCGCAAATTTTGAGTAGTTTAGAGAACCAGCAAATACCACCTCTGACTGGCCCCGCCCCCATTTATTCTCTGCCTCCCGAGTCCCAGCTGATCGGGAGGAAATGGGGATTTTGCAGTATCCCTCTCATGCCACGCCCACCAAGTCATGCAATGCCCACCAAGCCACACCCACAGAACCGGTAGTAAAAAATTTTGAAACCCATCACTGCATCCATCCATCCATCTACCTTCCTACCTCTCTCTGTCTCTCTGTCTCTCTCCCTCTCTCCTTCTCTCCCTCCATCTCTCTCTCTCTCTCTCTCTCTCTCTCTCTCTCTATCTATCTATCTATCTATCTATCTGTCTGTCTATTGATCTATCATCTATCTAGCCATGCATTCACCTATCTATCTCCATCCATTAAAGTACCCCGAAACTTCGCTATCATTTTTTTTCCTTTGTTTTCTTTGTAAATCCATATAGATCCGTGAAAGATCAGGTGATGGTGTTCCATTCTGATGATGAGATCCTTTTGAGGTTCCTCTGAGCAAGTTTGGGTTTGTTTGATTTCCCTCCCCCCCCCCCAAAAAAAAGAAAACAGCCCTTTGCAAACTTTCAACCATCAAGCGTGATCATTTCTCCAGCTTTGTTTGAACTCTCTCCGGCTTTGTTTGACTTTGTCCTAAGAAGCTCCTTGGGTGTCTGGAAGAGTTTCTCCTTCCCAGCTGTGAACTCAAGTGATTGTGCACTTTGTTTTGTTCAAGGGAATACCTGGTAGATTTAGGAGTGGCGGGGGGTTGGTGGGAAGGAGGATTGTTGTGCTTCCCAGGTCTGTGCATTTGTGCTCTCTCTGTGTGTGTTTGAATAAAATTAATCTCAGCTGGAAATTCACTCAACCCTGAGTGAATTCTTTCGCAATCTCTCCTGGCAACTATTCCCTTTCCACCCCATTAGAAGATTAGACTTTAAGACTCTTTTGATGCCTTTCTTTGGGGCCCCTCCAGCCCAGCCCTCACCCTTTTAAACTTTTAATGCAAAGACGCATTAGTCAGGGTGCAGAGTTGGCTAAAGAGCTGGGACTGTTTGGGCATATCCTATTTTGCGTGCTTGCACACACAAACACACACAAACACACACTGCACAGGAGAGCTTATGCATCAGTCTGCATTTGGTCACTGAGCAGGGAAACCCTTGACTGACTGACTTATTTATTTATTTATTTATTTATTTATTTATTTATTTATTTATTTATTTATTTATTTATTTATTGGTTCGATTTATATGCCGCCCTTCTCTGGAGACTCAGGGCGGCTTACAATGCATTAAGCAATAGCCTTCATACTTTTGTATATACCTGCTTAGTAGGGCTTTCGCCCCCCCCCCAAGCGGTGTTCTTTTTTATACAAAGTCAGTTTATTGCCCCCACAATCCTCATTTTACCTACCTCGAAAGGATGGAAGGCTGAGTCAACCTTGAGCCTGGTGAGATTCGAACTTGCAGTAATTGCAGGCAGCTGGTGCTACTTAACAGCACTTTAGTCTGCTGCGCCACCAAGGCTCTTCCTCTTAGCCATTCCACATGTTTCGTCCACATGATGCCTCTTAGTAGTTGGGGAGGCGATGCGAAACCATTCCTTCTGTAGGTCACACTGGGTTTGGTTTTTGCTCGGAGGCGTTTCGCTTCTTCCTCCAAGAAGCTTCTTCAGTTCTGAACTGAAGAAACCGAAGAAGCTTCTTGGAGGAAGAAGCAAAAGGTCTTCAAGCAAACACAAAAGTCCAGTTGTCCCAAAGGTGATTTTTTTTTTCAAGAGGCAACTGGACTTCCTTGTTTTTTTCCTTTTGAAGACGTTTTGCTTCTCATCCAAGAAGCTTCTTCAGCTCTGATGGAATAGTGGGGAACGGAAGGATTTATATTCCTTGCAGACAGCTGGTCCTTTGCATCCCTTTAGAGGGTCGTTGAGACCACTTGGAGGTTTATCTGTGTCTTCAGGGTCACCTGAGTGGTGCAAAAGGTTCCTGTAGTCTGCCATTTTTCCTCTGGAAATCCATTCTTACTCCCACACCATTCCAAGGGTGCTCATCCCAAATTGTATAGCTAAACGTCCTGACTAGGTGGCTCAGTGGCTAAGACACTGAGCTTGTCGATCAGAAAGGTCAGCAGTCCGGAGGTTCAAATCCCTAGTACAGGTCTCCTGCGTGGGCAGGGGGTTGGACTAGATGACCTCCAAGGTCCCTTCCAACTCTGTTACTGTTACCTGTCTGTAGAGATTCTCAGTCATCCAGGTCATGGTTGTCCCAAAGGTGCTTTTGCAGGAGGCAACTTCATTTTCTTGTTTTTCTTTTCTTTTCAAGACGTTTCTCTTCTCATCCCAGCTTCTGGGATGAGAAGCAAAATGTCTTAAAAAAAAAAAACAAGAACATCCAGTTGCCTCCAGGAAAAGCACTTTGGGGATTTCAAAAGTCAGGCCAACAAAAAGGAATATGTTAATCTCAGCCACTGAAATGGAGGCCGGTCTGCTGAGCCTCAGCAACTGGATCTCCAGGGATCCCATCCCGAAGAGCGTGTTGAATGACAGATCTGGTAACATCCTCAACGAAAGTGCCCTCGGGCCATTTCTCCCCTTGGCCATATTTGCTCAGCAGAGTTTCTAGATCTCCTGGGTTCTGGAGAAACGCTGGAAGGTTGGCTCGTAATTGACTCTGGAGATTAGTCACGTCTCTGGTCGACGCGCCAGTTTTCCCTCAATTAATTAAGAATTGATTTTACACTAAGCATGACTAATTGCCATTATTTTTAATGCCTCTTTTTGGAATGAAAAAGCTGTGGGGAGGTATTTGTTTGGCTGATGGCTGGAAGGCTTAGAAAATAGAATCGGGATGGAAATCATACCTGCTGTGCAGCGTCGATCGGATTTTATTACAGATGAAAAGAGATGGAAGGGAACTTGTAGGTCATCTAGTCCAACCCCCTGCCCAAGCAGGAGACCCTACACCATTTCTGACAGATGGCAGCCCAGCCTCTTCTTGAAAACCTCCAGTGATGAAGCTCTCACAACTTCCAAAGGCAACTTCTGTTCCATTGATTGTTCTCACTGTCAGAAAATTCCTCCTTATTTCCAGGTTGAATCTCTCCTTGTTCAGTTTCCATCCATTGTTCCTTGTCTGGCCTTCAGGTGCTTTGGAAAATAGCTTGACCCCCTCCTCTCTGTGACAGCCCCTCAGATATTAGAAGACTGATATCCTATCTCTCCTGGTCCTTCTCTTCTCTTCACTAGACTAGCCATGCCCAGTTCCTGCAATCGTTCTGTCAGGTTTCGCTGCTATCTTAAATAAACTTCATTCTGAAACACAAGGTCTCTGATGAATCTTTTCTTTATTTAAGAATAGAAAGAACGACATCCCTGAACTCTTTATGCAGCCAAAACTGGCACCTCCTTCCAAACCCCTCCCTTTCCTTTCTTCAACCCCAATGTCTCATTGGCCATCGTGCAGATCCATCTCTCCGTCCCAAGCACTTTCTATTCACAGGAATTCCCCCCTCCCTCTATCACCCAGGTAACGCTATCTACTAACAAGCAGGAAACTAGGTAAAAGTAATATTATTATTATTAATATTATCAGCATTAAAGCAAAGCTTCTCCCTCTCTCATTCATGTCAGCACTGGAGGAGATCATAAATTGGAACGCTGACATCTTCATTGTATGTTTTAGCCTCCGGTCCCCTCATCATTCTGGTTGCTCTTCTCTGCACTCTTTCTAGAGTCTCAACATCTTTTTTGTGTGTGTGGTAACCAAAACTGGATGCAGTATTGTAGGTGTGGCCTTACTAAGGCTTTGTAGAGTGGTATTAGTACTTCCTTTGATCTTGATTGTATCCCTCCGTTAGTACAATTTAGGATTTTGTTGGCTTTTTTGGCTGCTGCTGCACACTCCGGGCTCATGTTTAATTGGTTGTCCACTAAGACTCCAAGATCCCTCTCACAGTTACTGCTATTAAGTCTGGTTTTACCCAGTCTATATTACTGGTATTTTGCCAGTAATATATACCATTTTGCATCTCTCTCTCTCTGTGCATTTCTTTTTATAAGGGCGCTACCTGTTAGATAAGATTTTCTCTGCCTTTATAGTGGGGGAGAGGCCTTCTCACCCCCCACAAGTTAGTCAATTAACTTCTCTTCTGGAGTTAAGCATCTTCTCTTTTTTCGTCAGTGCTCAAAGATGATATTTGAAGCACATGAATATTACAGTTTGAAGGAATGCAAATCTGTATATCCACCCAGCCGGTTGATCTCTGCCAGCAGGAGAAGAAAAGGTATATATGGATAACATGATCAGATAGCGTGACACAGAAAAGGAATCCTGCGTGCAAAAGATTAAGCTTCAGACATTGCTTCTTCAGAAATCCTTTTCTGCTACTGAGCAATGTTCCTCGGATTCTTAAGTCCTAAAACCCTGTTTTTTAAGTGGAAATGGGCAAGAATTTCTGCCTTCTTTGGTTTTGGGGGATTAGGAAATGGTGGCAGAATCAGAAGCTCACTATTGCTGACTACACAACCCATAAAACCGTAATAAAATCACCATAACGTGGAACCGTAGAATTCCAAGGAGATATTGAATTATAACATCTATCCAGTGGTGGGATTCAGCCGGTTCGCACCACTTCGGGAGAACCGGTTGTTAACTTGCTGAGCAGTTTGGCAAATTGGTTGTTGGAAGAAATCATTAGGGCAGAGTTGTTAAATTACTTGAATCCCACCGACTGCATCTATCTCATTGCAGTTCTATGGCTCCATATTAGGGTGTTTATATTATGGTTTTATTTTAATCTAATATATTATTTCCTATATTGTATTGTCCATGTGTGTGTGTGTGTGTGTGTGTGTGTGTGTGTGTGTGTGTGTATTTATTGTAGGGATGTGGTGGCTCAGTGGCTAAGATGCTGAGCTCGTCGATCAAAAGGTCGGCAGTTCAGCGGTTCAAATCCCTAGTGCCGCGTAACGGGGTGAGCTCCCGTGACTTGTCCCAGCTTCTGCCAACCTAGCAGTTCGAAAGCACGTAAAAAATGCAAGTAGAAAAATAGGGACCACCTTTGGTGGGAAGGGAACAGCGTTCCGTGCACCTTTGGCATTGAGTCATGCTGGCCACATGACCACGGAGACGTCTTCAGAGAGCGCTGGCTCTTCGGCTTGGAAACGGAGATGAGCACCGCCCCCTAGAGTTGGGAATGACTAGCACGTATGTGCAAGGGGAAACTTCACCCCCTCCCTCTCTCTATATATATATTAAGTATTTTTCTATCGAGACACCTGGTCTACCCCAGCATGTGGGAGGGAGCATACTGCATCCCTTTTGCCTTTCAGTTCCAATCCAGGAGCCCTCAAGCAGTCACATTCATGACAAACCATTTTTATACCAAATTTATATTTCGCTTTATTTCTTTATCAGTGTATATGTGTGTATATATATATATTTATATATGTACACACACATACATACACATACATACACACATACTATACACACACACACACACACACACACACACACACATATATATATATATTTGTCTTCTTAAGTTTTTGCGGGTGTGCATATGCAAAAAATTAAAATCTCGGGTGTTTTCCCGCGTCATTATACATAAGTTGGTTAAAATATTTAAAATCCTGGTTAACCAGGATTTTAAATATTTTAACCAACTTATTTATAATGACACGGGAAAATGCCCGAGATTTTAATTTTTTGCATATATATATATTCTCATATAGATATAGATATAGATATACAGCATATGGCAGAATAAAGCATCAGCATCTCTCTCTCTCTCCCTCTCCCTCTCCCTCTCCCTCTCTCTCTCTCTCTCAATCTGATTGAATCCGTGTCTTGATTTCTTGAAGGGTGCCCTCCTTTAGCTGAGTCCACCCAACACCCTAAATTACAAATCGTGACTTATCTATTCCACACTGGCCTGGGTTTGTTCAGCTCTTTCTAGACAGAAGTAAACAACCCCTTAATGCTAGCTTAGCTGTTGGCGCAGACCAATTCGGTGACTTAAAATTCTTCTCCTGGATTTTAGATGGGATTTTTTTTTTCTTTTTTGGGTCTCCCACCTCAACTCCGTCGACCACGAGGACCTAATTGGGGAATTCCCTCCCCCCCCCATTCTTCTTCTACAGACTCACCCCGGAAGCCTTCAGGAACCAATCTTGGCTTGAGTACAAGGTTGGGAAAAGAAAGGAGAGGTTGGATCTGGCAGGATCCCAAAGCCAGGCAGAGCTTTGGCTGCTTAAACGCCAAATATGTACCCCTCCCTCAACCATCCTCGCCCCAATCTCTTCCAGCTGGGGCGACAGAGCCTTTTTGGCATCTGTAGCTTCGTCCAATTTGCATAATTGCAGGCTTCTATTCATTCCATTTCCCCAGCCATGGCAGTCAAAGAATTAATTACTCCAAGGTTGGAGTGGGGAGGGGGAGGGGGAGGGAGGGAAGGGAAGGTTTGCACTGCAGGGTCTCCGGATTAGAAAACAAGAAGAGTTTCACAACTTGAAGTCTGGAGAGGTGTTTTTTGTTTGTTTTTTTCCTTCTCGCCCACTCTTGACCGCTCCTAAGCTTGTCAAACCTTCCAGGGCATCCTCGTGGATCAGTGTGTCAGGATTCCAAGGGATAGAGGAAAGAAGGGATAGAGGAAAGAAGGGAGGGAGGGAGAGAAGGAAGGAAGGAAAAGAGGAAGAGAAGAAGGAAGGAAGGAAGGAAGGAAGGAAGGAAGGAAGGAAGGAAGGAAGGAAGGAAGGAGAGATAGGACAAGGGAGGGAGGGTTCCAAGTAACACCCCCAACGAAAGAAGACTCTGAGGCTTGAAGTTCCTCAAAGTCCCATTTTATTAGAGATGTCCTATTGGCACATCTGGGAAAACATGAATCTGAAAGTTTCCAGGTTTTCCTCACCCAAAGGAAGGTCCAAGTCCCTTTCCCCTGTCCATCACATGGTCCAATCAATGCACTATCCCAACTGGAGGTGCCTCTCAGTCACACCCCTCCAGGTGCAGGGCAGGATGGCCTTGACTCTCAGAGAAAAGAATGTTATTATGGCTAAATAATACTACTGGTTCGCAAGAACCGGTGGTAAAACCGGCGGGAGGCTCCGCCCACTGAACCGGACATCATCAGAAGTGATCTGCGCATGTGCAGAAGAGCACGCGTGCAGGCACGATGTGAACCGGTAGTAAAGCTAAGTAGAACCCACCCCTGGGCTAAATATCTCTCCAACTCCATCCATCCTCCCTCCTAGTTTCCCACAGCACTAAATATGGCAGCCCTGAAGAGCCAAAGTAGAACATGGCTTCCAGAACTGACACAGTGCTTTCCAAAGGAATAACAGAATAACAGAGAGTTGGAAGGGACCTTGTTTCTTGAGGGGCCCCAAAACTAGCATATGTAATTGAATTAAACGTTCTCTTTTCTTCTGAAACTTTTCTTTTCTTGGATTTATCCATGGTTGGCCTACCGGGGGTTGAAAAGCTCAATAAATCCATGTGCAGGCGGGTGTTGCACATTGGCGGTTGTGATGAATATTTTGAGTGACAGGGAGCCGCAGCGGGGTGGGATGGGGTGAAAGAGCCACATGCAGCTCCAGAGCCGCAGGTTGCTGACCCCTGATTTAGTCACTCACTTGGGTTAGTAATTTTTTTTTTTTTTTACTCTAAACGAATGTGTGAAGTTTGTAAGCTTTGAGGTAGAACATAAAATGTGCATCTGAACGTGTCTCTACATCTCTAGAGGCAGCCAAATATATTCCACCCAACTTTTGCCTGGAAAAGACAACAGATTTCAGTGCTCAAGATAGCCACCAACAAGGACAATGGTGTGTCTGAAGTTTGAGTCATCTTAAGTGTCCTCTGAGACCTTTGCTTTCTCTGTTTGCCTTCACCCAGCTAAGTTGACACCTCGGTCCACCCTGTATTTGAAAGGTCTCTTGTGGAACTCCTTCATGAAAATCATAGAGTACAGTTGAGGGATTGGTCATAGTTGGGGGGGGTGTCAATGGTCTTTATGGATTGATTCAAGACAAAATGGCTGAATTTGGGGATTCAGAAACTGGTAAACAAAGATGTCCAAAGCTGAGGGTTCTATAGGCTCTTGGACAGAGATACTTCCTGTCCTTCTCTTCTCCTTATCTCTTCCTCGCCTCTCTTCCTTCTCTTTTCTCTTCCTCACCTCTCTTCCTTCTCTTTTCTTCCTTCTCTTTTTCTTTCCTTTCCTCCTTCTTTCCTTCTCTTCTCCTTCTTCTCCCCTCCTCCCATCTCCTCTCCCCTCCAGTCTTCCTCTCTCCTCCCCTCCCCTCCCCTTCCATCCTCTCCTCTCCCCTCCAGTATTCCTCTCCTCTCCTTTCTCTTCTCTCTCCTCCCCTCTCCTCTCCCCCTCTCCTCTCCCCTCCAGTCTTCCTCTTCTCTCCTCTCCTCTCCCCTTCCCTTCCCTACTCTCTTCTCTTCTCCCCTCCCCTCTTCTCTCCTCTCTTCCTCTCCTCTCCCATCCAGCCTTTGTCCCTTCTCCTCTCCTCCTCTCCTGTCCCCTCCAGTCTTCCTCTCCTCTCCTCTCCTCTTCCATCCCTCCTTCCCCTTCCCTTCTTCCTTTCCTTTCCTTTCCTTTCCTTTCCTTTCCTTTCCTTTCCTTTCCTTTCCTTTCCTTTCCTTTTCCTCTCCTCTCCTCTCCTCTCCTCTCCTCTCCTCTCCTCTCCTCTCCCTCTCCTCTCCTCTCCTCTCCTCTCCTCTCCTCTCCTCCCCTCTCAAACCAGGGAATTTGGTTATCCCAAGCCATTCTGTATGAGTAAATAAAGCTTAGCTTTGATTCCAAACGCATCCAATCCACCTTGGTAAATCTTTATTTGTCAAGCAGCCAGCCCCCCCCCCCCCCCCACCATTCCCTGACTTTGATGGCATGCTTTTCTCTTTAATAATACGAAGCTGGCCTTATAAGAAATTGTGCTTGCTTCCTTCCCACACTCAGCACGATGCCTTTGGTTGCTTCCTTTCTGGAGATGTTGCACTTTCTTGCAAAGCTTCAGGCCCTCGTCGCGTTGAGAAAGCTCGATCAGCAACAGGCTCCATTGTGTGATTGTATCCTCCGTTGACCTTTGATTTGAGGACATTGATTCCCCCGAGGGAGAATCTCTTAAGTGGCTCTTGTGTACATCGCAGTAGGCATCTTTGCCATGTGCCGAAAATACAACCCCGGACCTTCCTTTCCTTCCTTGCTTTTCAAGCTGCATCAGATGTCCTCTTAGCTTCTCCCTCTGTGTGGATTTGCAAAGCTTCTCCGTCTGCGTTGATCTCTTCGTTCCAATAAGCCTGTGCAAACACAGACACCACTTCCTGAATTTCTACCACCATCCATGGAGGACAATTTCAGGCCCTGATCCAAGCAGGTTGAGTGACTCCCAACCCTTGACAGATAATTCCAAGAGACTATGATGTCCTTTGTACTCTCTGAGTTGGTGGTGGTTGTTGTTGTTGTTGTTGTTTTTCAGATGTTTCATTACCCAGATATATAGCATCATTAATGCAGGAAAGGGAGAGGAGGAGGGGAGGGAAGGAGAGGAGGAGGAGGAAGATTGTGGGGTCCTTGGTGAGTTTGGTGATCTTCTTGCAGATGTTTCATGACCCAACTAGGCTACATCATCAATGCTAGATGGGAATGGGTTGTGGAGAGGAGGAGGGGGAGGAGGAGGAGGACAACTGTGGGGTCCTTGGTGAGCTTGGTGAACTTCATGCAGATGTTTCATGATCCAACTAAGTTACATCATCAGTGCTAGAAGGGAGAGGGGTTGCTCTCTGCTTATATACAAGTGGCTTGTCCTGTCAATGATGGTGTTCTTCTTGATTGTTACTTGATTGCGCTGTTGTGTCCTGTTTGATTATTGGTCTGAGTTGATAGTTCCTTGATTGTGGTATTATTTACTGCTTGATTGTTGGTCTGATATTATATAGGGTGGGCCAACTAGTGTATAAACAGAGAGCAAACCGCACTCTCTTCTAGCACTGATGATGTTCCTTAGTTGGGTCATGAAATGTCCACAGGAAAACCACCAAACTCAGAGAGCACCAAGGACCCCACAGTCATCGTCCTCCTCCTCCTCCTCCTCCTCCTCCTCCCTGCAAATCCCATTCCCTTCTAGCACTGATGATGTTCCTTAGTTGGGTCATGAAATGTCTTCAAGAAAATCACTAAACTCAGAGAACACCAAGGACCCCACAGTTTAATCCTAAACTACAAATCTCTTAGTCATTTCAAGAGTTCTCTGCAAACCAGCCCAGTCGTTCATTTATGATTTATTTCATGAATTTGTAGTTTGCTTTTTTTCCCTTTCTGATTTTCTCGTCTCTCTCTCATTTTTAAAATAGGTCAATTTTCTGTTTTGCTTTGCTTTGTGTGTGTGTGTGTGTTTGTTTGTTTTTTTTCCTCCCCTCTTTCAAACAAGGGGCAGTGTGAAACTTTTGTGATCCTGCCATGCTTGTAAGAAAGAGCTTCCTCCTGGGACGGCTGGAATTGATATCTGCTCACTTGCCACGGCTTTGAAAGCAGAAGGTCCTTCTTTGTTTCTGATCAAACGGGACATTTTGAAACACCACCCACCGTCCTAACGTTACTTTGAGCTTCAGCCCATTGACATTCTTTGTCTGCTGAGAACATCCATCTGGGGTTAGAAGGCCTTTCCAATCCTCCCTGTGGAGGAGGAGAACACGTTAATCTGAATCTATCTAAGATGATCAAAGATCTGGAGGCTAAAACATACGATGAACGGTTGCAGGAACTGGGCCTGTCTAGTCTAGTGAAGAGAAGGGGAGACATGATAGCAGTCTTCCAATATTTGAAAGCCTCCAGTGATGAAGTTCCTACAACTTCTGAAGGCAACTTCTGTTCCATCGGTTGATTGTTCTCACTGTCAGAAAATCCCTCCTTATTTCCAGGTTGAATCTCTCCTTGTTCAGTTTCCATCCATTGTTCGTTGTCTGGCCTTTGGGTGCTTTGGGAAATAGCTTGACCCCCTTCCTCCTCTCTGTGGCAGCCCCTCAAATATTGGAAGATTGCTATCCTGTCTCCCCTGGTCCTTCTCTTCACTAGACTAGCCATGCCCAGTTCCTGCAACCGTTCATCGTATGTTTTAGCCTCCAATCCCCTCCTCATCCTGGTTGCTCTTCTCTGCACTCTTTCTAGAGTCTCAACCTATTTTTTGTAGTGCGGCGAGTTGTCCCTCATGAGTTGATCATGGCAAGATGTCCTAGACCCCCAAAACTGAAGGACCTGCTCTGGTGATCTGATCTCTTTGTCCCCTGGCTGGTCTATGCACCTGTTACACTAGTTTTATGAAAGACGGTTTATGTCAGAAGACTAACTAACTTTGGATGTGGCAAGCTGAAAAACACTGTTTTGTTCTTTGCTTCAAACAGCAGAATTCTAATCAGACAAACTATCAGTAAACAACATTCTAATTAAGGAACCACCAAGAATACTGATAGGGCAAGCCACTATATATAAACAGAGAGCAAGCCCCATCCCCTTCTGGCCCTGATGTTATCTCGCTTGGTAATGAAACAACTTGGCAAGTTAACAACCAAGCTCAGAGAACATCAAGGACCCCATAGTTTTCCTCCTCCTCCTCCTCCTCCTCCTCCTCCTCCTCCTCCTCCTCCTCCTCCTCCTCCTCCCAAACCCCACTCTCTTCTAACACTGATGATGCAACCCAGTTCAGTTATGAAACATCTGTAAGAAAACAATCAAGCTCAGAGAACATCAAGGACCCCATAGTTCTCCTCCTCTTCCTCTTCCTCCTCCTCCTCCTCCTCCTCCTGCTCGCAAACCCCACTCTTTTCTAACACTGATGATGTGATCCAGTTGGTTTACGAAACATCTGTAAGAAAACAACCAGAGAGCACCAAGGATCCCGCAGTTCAACCCTGTGCTACAAATATTCTTGTGGATTCATTCAAGTCTTATCTTATTTGTCCACAAATGCGAAGTTTTTGACATCCTCAAGTTGCCAACGTTGAGGAACATTGTCTCCCAATTCACAACGCGATGAGTTTGATCTCGGCTTTTCATGCAGTGTAATGGTCTCCCTTGGGGTTTTAAACCAAGGCTTGGCGTTTAGCAGGGTGCGTGTGAACCCAATGCTACATGCCTTATTCAATAAACCCTAATTAAGCAAATGCTGGCTTATATGCATGCAGGCATCCCTCTCCAAGAACGTGTGTCAAATTACGTGGTGGTTTAGGGGGAAAAAACGTGTCCTTCGTTTTCTGGTCTTCCCTTTTCCATGCTTGGATGGAGCAACATCTGCAGCAGGTGATACCGAGGTCAGCCAACTACACGTCTGAGCAGATGTTGAGTAACATATTGCTTCCTCTCCTCCGAGAGAAAAGAGTTCAGAGGTCTGGAGGATGATGGGAACTCTCTGGAAGGATGCCAAGTTTGAGAGAGGAAGGGAAAGCAGATAGATGATTATGCAGTCCAAGCCAAGCAGTAAATCTACTGAAGTGAGGTACCACAGTAGATATTCCTTGATGCTCTGGAAACACAGAGATTAAGAAATTGTAGAAGAAGCACTGTGTTTATTTCTGGGGGCCAAAAAAAAAAAAAAAAAGACCGAGGATGAATTCAGCAGCACCTGTTCATGCTATCCCTTTTTATTAAAACAGCATCAGTTTTCGTGAGCTACAGCTCACTTTTTTAATTTAATAGATTAACAGAGTTGGAAGGAACCTTGTAGGTCATCTAGTCCAACCTCCCACCCACGCAGGAGACCTTACACCATTTCTGACAGATGGCAGTCCAGTCACTTCTTGAAAGCCTCCAGGGATGAAGCTCCCACAACTTCTGAAGGCAACTTCTGTTCCATGGGTTCATTGTTATGTCTGGCCTTTGGGTGCCTTAGAAAACAGCTTAACCCCCTTCCTCCTCTCTGTGGCAGCCCCTCAGATATTGGAAGACTGCTATCATGTCTCCCCTGGTCCTTCTTTTCACTAGACTAGCCATGCCCAGTTTCTGCAATCGTTCATTGTATGTTTTAGCCTCCAGTCTCCTCATCATCTTGGTTGCTCTTCTCTGCACTCTTTCTAGAGTCTTAACATCTTTTTTATAGTATGGTGACCAAAACTGGATGTAGTACTGTAGGTGTGGTCTTACTAAGGCTTTATAGAGTGGTATTAGTACCTCCCTTGATCTTGATTGTACAGTGAAGACTGTGGCTGGACTCCATCAAAGATTTACATCAACCTCAATGGTTCTCACTGTCAGAAAATTTCTCCTTATTTCCAGGTTGAATCTCTCCTTGATTAGTTTCCACTGATTGTTCCTTGTCTGGCCTTCAGGTTTTGGAAAATAGCTTGACCCTCTCCTTTCTTTGGCAGTCCCTCAAATATTGGAAGATGTTATCATGTCTCCCCTGGTCCTTCTCTTCACTAGACTAGCCATGCCCGGTTCCTGCAACCGTTCATCATAGGTTTTAGCCTCCAGTCTCCTCATCATCCTGGTTGCTCTTCATCAGATATATCTTCATCAGATTCACTTCATCAGATTCTTCTTGAAAAGGGTGCGGATAGTCCTCATAGAATGACTGCAATTGGGACTTGCCATCAGTTCTTAAGCCAAGAAGTCACTAAGTGAATCTGCAACTCTGCTTACGTTCTTTGTTCAGCTTTCCTTTGCTTTACAAAACGACCTTTCTTGAATTGGCAAAAGCTTAGGGAAGAAGCTCTGTTTGATGTCAAGCAAGCATAGTTGTTCCATCAAGCTGGAGCAGAGGGAGGTTTTCGAAGTAAGATCAGTCCATTTTTATTTTTATTTTTTTTGGAGAACCTAATTCATGTCTCTCAACTGGTCCCAGTCTTCTCTTGCCAGAAAACCAAGATGAAGAGAGACCAAGAAGAAAGGAGCGAAGCTAGGAATTAATTCTGAAAGTTGAAAGTACCACCTCGTGGGATAAACGAGATGGTGTTCAACTTTCAGAGTTAATTCCTGGCTTTTGTTGCTTTCTTCTCATCTCCATTTTCATTTTTTTTGTTTTGTTTTTGTTTTTGTAGAATTATGGTGGTGATCGCCGCCATCTGAATCGCTGTCGGTTGGTTGGTTGCCTTTTCTTAACACTAGGAGCCAAAATCACTTTGAACAACTAACTAAATCCATGAAAGGATTCAGCCTGACTGCTCTGGAACGTACAGAGCAGTTTGGTACAACGGGTGCCAAGTTACAGGGATGAAAAATGCCTACCACAGAGGCAGCTGCCTGCATGCCTGCTTCAAATGATATGATTTGGAAACAGGATCCATCAGTCGATGGGAAAGTGGGACACCGTTGTGTTCTGGCAATATCCACTTGAGCAATTCACTGCCCTAGAAAGAGTGCAGAGAAGAGCAGGGAAGACGATAAGGGTTTTGGAGGCTAAATTGCATGGTGAATGTCTAAGGCAGGGGGTCCCCAAACTTGGCAGTTTTAAGACTTGTGGACTTCGACTCCCAGAATTCTCCAGCATAGCATAGCTGTCTGGAGAATTCTGGGAGTTAAAGTCCACAAGTCTTAAAGCTGCCAAGTTTGAAGACATCTGGTCTAAGGGAACAAGGTACGTTTAGCCTAATGAAGAGAAGACTTAGGGGAGACCTAATAGCAGTCTTCCAATATTTGAAGGGCTTTCACAGGGAAAAATATACAGATTAACAGAGTTGGAAGGGATCTTGTAGGTCATCTAGTCTAACCCCCGCCCAAGCAGGAGACCCTACACCATTCCTGACAAATGGCAGTTGTTAAGGATATTCTGGGCTCATAACCGATGTTATGGGTTATTGAGCAGAGTACCCCTTGAGTATGCACATGAAAGCGGGTGAGAGTAAATAACCACAATTAATATACCGACAAACAGAGTTGTGGTAGTCTTTTACTTTTTAGAAAAAAGTAAAGCAAAGTCCAATAACAATCTAAGTCATACACAGATAAGGCAATAGTTAAAATATCAATTCAGGGATATTCCAAGTACAAAGTCTTCTTACCAGTTGTTGTCATTACACAATAAAATAGTTCTTCTTGAGTTTCAAATAGGAACAAGTTCAGTATTAAAACATTCAATAAATAGTAGAAAGCAACAAGTAGCAATGATCAAACAGTGATCATACAGAGAGAACAGGTAGAGAGTAACAGTAAATAAGCAGATAAAATGGTGTAGTGTCCACAAGCCATGATTCAGGCTTCTCCTTAAGTACATTGGCTACAGAGCTTAGCCAATCAGGATACAGGATGATGCAATACAGTCTTAAAGCAATATAATACCTTTTGACAAACATGTATTGATAGTTTATATATTGCCTGACCAACTAGTTAGCCATTTGCTAACAGCAGTCCAGTCTCTTCTTGAAAGCTTTCAGGGATGAAGCTCTCACAACTTCTGAAGGCAACTTCTGTTCCATTGGTTAATTGTTCTCACTGTCAGAAAACTTCTCCTTATTTCCAGGTTGAATCTTTTCTTGATCAGTTTCCATCCATTATTCCTTGTCTGGCCTTCGGGTGCCTTGGAAAATAGTTTGACCCCTTCCTCCTCTCTGTGGTAGCCCGTTAAATATTGGAAGATGCTATCCTGTCTCCCCTGGTCCTTCTCTTCACTAGACTAGCCATGCCCAGTTCCTGCAACCGTTCATCGTATGTTTTAGACTCCAGTCCCCTCATCATCTTGTTTGCTCTTCTCTGCACTCTTTCTAGAGTCTCAACATCTTCTTTATAATGTGGCAACCAATAATGGATGCTGTATTCCAGGTGTGGTCTTACTAAGGCTTTATAGAGTGGTATTACTACCTCACTTTATCTTGATTGTGTCCCTCTGTTAATGCAATTTAGGATTGCTTTGGCTTTTTTGGCTGCCGCTGCACACTGTTGGCTCATATTAAATTGGTTGTCCACTAAGACTCCAAGATCCCTCTCACAGTTACTGCTATTAAGCCTGGTTTCACCTAGTCTATATCTGTACTTTTGGTTTTTCTTGCCTAAGTGTAAGACTTTCCTTTTCTCTAAATTGAATTTCATTTTGTTAGATAGGGCCCAGGGTTCAAGTCTGTCAAGATCCCTCTGGATCTTGAGCCTATCATCTCGGGTATTGGCTATTCCTTCCAGTTTAGTATCATCTGCAAATTTGGTAAGTTGGTAACTGACCAAAGAGAGATTCAACCTAGAAATGAGGAGGAACTTCTGAGAGTGACAACAACCAACCGATAGAACAGGAGTTGCCTTCGGAAGTTGTGGGAGCTTCATCCCTGGAGGCTTTCAAGAAGATACTGGACTGCCATCTGTCAGAAATGGTGTAGGGTCTCCTGCTTGAGCAGGGGGTTGGACTAGATGACCTACAAGGTCCCTTCCAACTCTGCTAATCTGTAAAGTTCCCCTTCTATTCCCTCATCTAAGTCACTTAGTATGTATAGAAGAGAAGACTTAGGAGAGACATAGTAGCAGTCTTCCAATATTTGAAGGTCAATTTATTCTCCAAAGCACCTGAGGACAGGACAAGAAGCAATGGGTGGGCAGAGATGGCTAAAATTTCTGCATATTTGAAGGACCGTTCGAATGAAAGATATGTACTGGAATGGAGAAGATGGATTGACTATATACAAAACAAATATGGGACTAAAAAGTTGCAAATAGCTTATGAATGAAATATTTAGATGATTTTTTTTTTCTACTTTGATATCTTAGTACCTATGGCGGAGTTAAAGAGTAAGGGGAAGTTAAGAGTTTACAGTTAGTTTGCTTGTGTTAGATTATTTTTGTTAAATGCAATACCCTGTATTTTGCTCTGGGAAGTCGGGGGGGGGGAGGGAGAGGGGAAGGGGTGGGGGAAGGGGGGGAATTTGTTTGTAAAACATTTTAAAACTTTTCAATTTAAAAAAAAAAAAGAAGCAATGGGTGGAAGATCATTAAAGAGAGAAGCAACCTAGAACTAAGGAGAAATTTCCTGACAGTGAGAACAGTTAATCAATGGATTGATTAACCAAAGATTGGATAACTATTTGTCTGGAATGGTATAGGGTCTCCTGCCTTTGGGGGGGTGGGGTCAGACTACAAGACCTCCACAGTCCTTTCCAGCCCAAGGATTCTATGATTCTCCAGGAAGAAGCCAAATGAATTGCAACCATCTCTTTTCTTCAACTTGACTTTAGCGGCCGTGACAGTTTCTTGGGTTTTGATGTTCCTGCTTGCCATTTTCTTAGGATTTCAGGCTTGCCTGGGTTGGATTTTGACCCAGCAATCCGAACAACTCAGTGGGGGGGGGGAGGAGAAGAAGAGATGAATGGGCTGCATGAAGTTAAAAAAAAAACAAAAACCTGGTGCTTGTCAGTGGGCTCCTCCTGCTGGCTGTTTGGCAGAGCGGAGAGAACTTGGCAAGGGGGAGATAAGAAATCAGGGAGGGATTTTATGTCAAGATAATAGAATAGAATAGGATAGAATAGGATAGGATAGAATAGAATAGAATAGAATAGAATAGAATAGAATAGAATAGAATAGAATAGAATAGAATAGAATAGAATAGAATAGAATAGAATAGAATAGAATAGAATAATAGAACAGAACAGAACAGAACAGAATAGAATTCTTGATTGGCCAAGTGTGATTGGACACACAAGGAATTTGTCTTTGGTGCACATGCTCTCAAGTGTACATAAAAGAAAAGATACATTCGTCAAGAATCATAAGGTACAACACTTAATGATAGTCGTAGGGGACAAATGATACAAGCAATAAAATTACAGTCATACAGTCATAAGTGGGAGGAGATGGGTAGTGGGAACGATGAGAAGATTAATAGTAGCGCAGACTTAGTGAATAGTTTGACAGTGTTGAGGGAATTATTTGTTGAGCAGAGTGATGGCGTTCGGGAAAAAACTTTCCTTGTGTCTAGTTGTTCTGGTGTGCAGTGCTCTTTAGCGTCGTTTGAGGGTAGGAGTTGAAACAGTTTATGTCCAGGATGTGAGGGGTCTGTAGATATTTTCCCAGCCCTCTTTTTGACTCCTGCAGTATACAGGTCCTCAGTGGAAGGCAGGTTGGTACCCATGGTTTTTTCTGCAGTTCTAATTATCCTCTGAAGTCTATCTTGTTGGGTTGCAGAGCCAAACCCAACCCAACCCATCATCAAAGATGAGAAGAATGAGGTAGGAGCAACAGAGAAGGATGCTTGTAACATTGAGAATGTATTTTTCTCTCTTCACCTGGTGGCCAAATCAGAAGAAGACAAGTAGGAAATTTCCTCCAAATGAGAATAATTCACTGGCTTGTATCAGAGATTGCATGGGTTACTTCTAGGGTGACCGCATCACTTAGTCTGGGAAGCTATCAAGGCTCTGTGGTGTGTCCTGAGCTCCTGAACGTAGAAACCCAAGTATGCCTAACCCTGCTGATTGGCCAACACAGGAGCAATGGACCTTTGGAGTGGTCAAAACGTAGTTGTCCTGGTTCCCAGGAGAACATAGAGGAGAAGTCTATGACATTCAATGTAGAGAAAAGTATAGTCTTCTACTTAGGTAAGAAAAACCAAAGCACACATATAAACTGGGGGAAACCAGGCTTAATAGCAGTGACTGTGAAGAGGGATCTTGGAGTCTTAGTGTACAACCAGCTAAATATGAGCCAACAGTGTGTGACGGAAGCCAAAAAAGCCAACGCAATCCTAAATTGCATTAACAGAAGGATACAATTAAGATCAAGGGAGGTACTAATACCACTCTATAAAGCCTTAGTAAAGCTACACCTAGAGTACCAGAGGTGGTATTTGCCAGTTCTCCAAACTAACCAAAATTTCCACTACCAGTTCTCCAGATCCTGTTAGAACCTGCTGGATTTCACTCCTCTATCTATCTATCTATCTATCTATCTATCTATCTATCTATCTATCTATCGATGAGATGGTGAATTTGCCAGACATCAAAGGAATTCTTTGGCAACCCTGGCACCGAAGAAAGTATTGCACATGGTTGTGACCTAATAACAAAGCTCTTCCCTGCCTACCTTCAACCTACGTAGCTGCCGCTGCAATAAATAGTAACAGATACTTTGGCCCTGAGCAAGTCTGCTTTTGATTCAGTCTGAAATCAGCAAGCTATGAAATGAACTCACTGTTGGCAACCGTGGAAAGAAAAATTCCAGCAAGCACAACTTTGAAAATACAAAATAAATGACTACCTTCTGTTCAATGACTGAAAGCAGAGAATCAGACCCTCTCCTCCTCCTTCCCTCCCCCCCCCCAATTCTTGCTCTATTTGGTCTGTTATTTCCAACTGGAAGAGGGGAAATTGACCTCAGATCTCCCCGTTGCTTGAAACCACAAATAAGATTCCTCTGGATTTGACACTTTTAAAAAATCTTTTACTTTTCAGGGATGTGGCTGGTTTGCTCTGTGCTTAATGCGGTTACCGAATTGATCCATTACTGGATCTTTCTCCCTGTAGATGGATTCATAACCACACTAAGCCACAAAACCAATAGGAACCTAACCAAGCTTAGCGCGATGTGCCTCTAAGTCTTTCCCTGATCTGCCTAACTGTGTTGCGCACATTAGATAATTCAATATAATGGAGACCTGGAAATTCTCAAAAGAATTCATCGCTATGAAAATGCCAGAATTGAGCTGGCGCCACGTTCCAAAGAGATAGATAGCTGCTACTCTGAAGTCCAGTTTGAGCGGAGGATGGACAATGCTATTTTTCAAAGCACCCGAAGGCCAGACAAGGAACAATGGATGGAAACCGATCAAGGAGAGATTCAACCTGGAAATAAGGAGGAATTTCCTGACAGTGAGGACAATCAACTAGTGGAACAGAAGCTGCCTTCAGAAGTTGTGGGAGCTTCATCCCTGGAGGCTTTCAAGAAGAGACTGGACTGCCATCTGTCAGAAATGGTGTAGGGCAGTGATGGCTAACCTTTTTGCCGTCATGTGCCAAAAGCGGGGGGAACACAGTGGGGTCACGCGTGCCCGTGTCCACACCCATTAATTCAATGCACGCGTGACAACCCACCCCCCACTCCCCTTGCTTTTGGCATGCGATAGCACAGTGGGCCCGGTAGGCCCGTTTTTCACCCTTGCAAGGCTCCAGAGGCTTTCTTGGAGCCTGGGGAGGGCAAAAACAGCCTTCCCCATATCCCCAGAGGCCCTTTGGAGGTCGGAAACAGCCCAATTCCTGACTTCCGGTGGGACTGGAAGGCCAAAAATCAGCTGGCTGGCACGCACATGAGCGCTGGAGCTGAGCTAGGGTAATGCTCTCATGCCTACAGATATGGCTCCACATGTCACCTGTGGCACCCGTGCCATAGGTTTGCCATCATGGGTGTAGGGTCTCCTGCTTGGGCGGGGGATTGGGTTAGATGACCTACAAGGTCCCTTCCAACTCTGTTAATCAGAATCTATCTAAGATGATCGAAGGCCTGGAGACTAAAACATACGATGAACGGTTGCAGGAACTGGGCATGGCTGGTCTAGTGAAGAGAAGGACCAGGGGAGACAGGATAGCAGTCTTCCAATATCTGAGGGGCTGCCACAGAGAGGAGGAAGGGGGTCAAGCTCTTTTCCAAGGCACCTGAAGGCCAGACAAGGAACAATGGATGGAAACCGATCAAGGAGAGATTCAACCTGGAAATAAGGATAATTTTTTTAACAGTGAGAACAATCAAACCATGGAACAGAACAGTGGGAGCTTCATCACTGGAAGATTTCAAGAAGAGGCTGGACTGCCATCTGTCAGAAATGGTGTAGGGTCTCCTGCTTGGGCGGGGGGTTGGACTAGATGACCTCCAAGGTCCCTTCCAACTCTGTTAATCTGGGGAAAAAATTACAGGTCCACCAAGGTTGGCTGACTTGGCGGCATTGGTTAACAAGAAGAATTAGGCGGACTGCATCTCCCATTTCCCATCAGTGCTTTCTTATCAAAATACTAGAAATCTAAGCACAGGAGAAGCCCTGCTTCTGACTTCTCATAATCTCCACATCTCAGAGACCTGGAAAACATATGTGCCTCCGAGATCCGTCGCCTGTTTTGCATTTGTAAGGATGGAATAAAATGCAGTGTTAACCCTGGGATGGAGGAAAGAATCTGTCCACTTAGGCTGCCTGCTGGTTTTAATTCCGACTTTATACAAGTGGTTTCCAACTTTCTACGAGCTGAACTTCAGAGATCGTCCTGAGTTGGGAAGGTCCCACTTTTCTGAAGTTTGAGGAAGGAGGGGGAGGAGGAGAAGGGGAGTTTGTTTCTTCTGTGGGTTATATGGAGTGGATAATGGGAACCAGCTGATGGATCTTGCTGTTGATGTCGGCTGGTTCCCTGCCAAGAGAGAGGTGAAAGTTCAGACATAGCTCATGTTGCCAAAGTTTGCTCTCGGAGAAAAACTGAGGCAGGTGTGTCCCTGTGTGCAGGCATGCTTATATGTCTGTTAATAGTTTCTCATTAAGGGCTACTCTGTTGTCCATCAAAATATTGGTTTTAAGAGCCCAACTGTTCTGACCTAGTGCCCCAAACACGACAAACTCTCTGACATGAACTCAAAAGATTCCTTTATTAGGAATGCTGGCAGCCCCAGCAAAATGTTTCTCTCAATGCAGGCTAACAAGTCTGTCTGGCAGGGAGATGAATAATTGTCTGCCACACCTATTCATCTTCACCCCCTGCCTTTTATCCCCAGAGATAGGGTGGGGCTTCGCTAGCAGCAGTAGCTCTTTTGTCCCAAGGACCGGCCCATAGATTTCCATTGCTCTCCTCTCCTCTGCCTTCTGCGTATCCACGCATCAGGCACTGGACCCAGCTATTCCTCCTCTTCCTCAACAGTCACCTCCAGACCTGGGGGCTGTTGACTCTCCATCTGAGGGCTGGCGGCCAACAAGCCACAACACCAACAGAATCCCTCTGTCAAGTTTCGATGTCATCTCAAATAAATTGCACTCCCAAACAATTAATCTTTGCTGAAATATTCCATTTATGGAGTACGACAGATCTGGCCCCAACTTCGTTGTAGCCGATACTAACCCTCTGACCCCCAAACCCTTCCCTTTCCGTTCCCCAATTCTCATCTTCTCATTGGCCATCTTCCAAGTCAGTCTCCCCAGCTTCTGACCTCACCCCCCAGGAATGTTCCCCCCTCCCATCCCCTCCTAGGGGATGTTATCTAAAGAGAAAATAAGTAGGTGAAAAGTCAAGCCTTGTCTTTTTATGGCAGAATCAGAATGCTGACACCCACATTTTTAAAAAATAAAATCGAAGAAATTCCAGGAAAGAGGATAATTTAATGGGGGTCAGGGGGAAGAAGCACAGCTCCATATTAGCATCCATCCCTATATTATTTTTTTTCCCAACCTAGCAATGTCGAATGTTGGGACAAACCAACCAAAGTGGCATTCAAGCTGGATTTACAGAGAACAGGTCTTCCAGTTGCCAATGACTATGGCTGTAGAATGGCCATGTCAGGTCCACAATTGTACTCTGGTGTCCTGCCATCGTGCTGAGGGGGGGAGGGGATGGCATGCATGGGATTTTTCCATTAATGCTGTTCGCTTGGGAATTAGGGAGGAGGACTGTCTTCGGAGATGGAATGGACTCCTTCCCAGCCGTTTTTTGCCAGGTTCCAAGGCCGTCACGCTCTGAGTGTGAACTGTTATCTGCCTGGCACCTCAGCATTCTCAAAACATCTTCTCGGCATCACATTGGCTGCTGTTGGACTGGTCAGAGGGGTTGAGTTTGGGAAACTGAAAGAATTGCTTTGCGCTTTGCATGGGGACCTCAGATTCCGCATGACTTTCTCTCAGTTTCTCTCAGTAAAAGTTCTTTTGATTCAACCCCATGGATTCAAGAGTCTTGCTTTCCTGAGGGAGCTGATTGGTCTGACAGGCCGCCGGTATCTTCTTTGTTAAACAAATTTTGATTGAGGCGTTGGGGTGGGAGAAAAAATCATCATTTTCCATCCCTTTTGGAAGATTCGGAATCATGTCTTGAAACGGTTTGCCCAAAAACAGTTCTGGATCCATCACGCCTCTTCTTAGCTTCTCAAAGATGTTCTTCTTCTCAAGTCAGAAGTCGTATCTGGGGACCATCATGCCTTTTGTACAGTGGTGGGGATCCTGCCAATTTAACAACGGGTTTGGTGAGCACGCGTGCACAGTTTTACAAAAACATACCTTCCGTGTTACTGCTGGGGAGTAACCAGGGTGAAATCCAGCAGGTTCTGACAGGTTCTGGAGAACCGGTAGCGGAAATTTTGAGCAGTTCGGAGAACCGGCAAATACCACCTCAGCCTGGCCCCAGAGTGGGGTGGGAATGGGGATTTTGCAGTATCCTTCCCCTGGAGTGGGGTGGGAATGGAGATTTTGCAATATCCTTCCCCCAGGAATGGGGATTTTCCAGTATCCTTCACCCAGGAGTGGGGAGGGAATGGGGATTTTGCAATATCCGTCCCCCAGGAGTGGTGTGGGAATGGAGATTTTGCAGTATCCTTTCCCCAGGAGTGGGGTGGGAATGGAGGTTTTGCAGTATCCTTCCCCTGCCACGCCCACCAAGCCACACCATGTCCACCAAGCCATGCCCACAGAACTGGTAGTAAAAAAAAATTGGATTTCACCACTGGGAGTAACACAGCTGAGGCATGGTCAATCTGATTGTCGGAGCTACTGGTTCGTCTGAACCGGTAGAATCCCACCCCTGCTTTTATATTCCCTAGGAAGCTGAGTCCAATAATAATGCACTTGCTTCCAATTAATGCTTAGATTCTTCTGAGGTGCTCAAGTCAATTGGTTTGAGAACTATGGTGTCTCCTCTTGTTGCCCAGAAAATAAGCAAGGAACGACTGATGACAAAGGACTCATTTTCTCTGGAGGAATTTTCCTGGATAGCCAATAGCAATTCCTTGATGGCAACCAGGGTCATAGTCTCTGTTTCTAATTAAAATGAGTACTCTCTCTCTCTCTCTCTCTTTCTCTCTCTCTTTCTCTCCTTTTAAGCTCCCTTGGAGCTATTAATTCTAAGGAGTAATCCATTAATGGCTATGGCCCTAATTGAAAGGAGAGGAAAAATGTGTTGTCATTAAGGAAAGAGGGGAAAAAAAAGAAGGAAGGAAGGAAGGAAGGAGTAACAGTATCAGATCTATCATTTCCTTGCTTCTTCTTGAAGTCCCTTCTTTAATTAGCCGGCTGAACACAAGGAAAACAATGCCTGAAAAGAACAGCCTGACAACAGAAAAACTGGAAGAAGGTGGCCCTAATTAAGGAAACATCTGCCTTGTTTTCTTTTTTTCTTTATTAAAGAGTTTTACAAGACAAAAAACATTTTTACAAGAAAAACATAAACCGTTTGCCATCTTTCCATATATGGATTGTACAATCACATTTACAAATTAACAACCTCTTTAAAAAAAAAAAAAAACAAGTTACGTAAACTCCAAGAAACATCTGCCTTGTTTTCCAAACCCACCATCAGTGGTGGAAAGGCGTGAACTAGTTCATTTGCATAAGCTTGGAACAATATTTTTTTAAAAAAAAATACTTGAGAGGGAATCAGTTACGGAGCTACGATTGGATATCCTTAATTATGGGTGGTATTGTATTGTTACCATAAGGAAGGCTGAGCGCCAAAGAATTGAGGCCTTTAAACCAGTGGTGGAATTCAAATTTTTTTTACTACCGGTTCTGTGGGCGTGGCTTGGTGGGCGTGGCTTGGTGGGTGTGGCAGGGGATTGATACTGCAAAATCCCCATTCCCTCCCGACTCCTGGGGGAAGGATATTGCAAAATCTCCATTCCCACCCTACTCTGGGGCCAGCCAGTGGTGGTATTTGCTGGTTCTCCAAACTACTTAAGATTTCTGCTACCGGTTCTCCAGAACATGTCAGAACCTGCTGAATTTCACCCCTGCTTTGAACTATGGTGCCGGAGAAGACTCCTGCGAGTCCCTTGGACTGCAAGGCGATCCAACCGGTCAGTCCTAGAGGAGATCAACCCTGACTGCTCTTTAGAAGGTCAGATCCTGAAGATGAAACTCAAATACTTTGGCCAACTAATGAGAAGGAAGGACGCCCTGGGGAAGAGCCTAATGCTGGGAACGATTGAGGGCAAAAGAAAAGAAGGGGACAGCAGAAAATGAGGTGGCTGGATGGAGTCACTGAAGCAGTCGGCGTGAGATTAAATAGTCTCCAGGGGATGGTAGAGGACAGGAAGGCCTGGAGGAACGTGGTCCATGGAGTCGCGATGGGTCAGAAACGACTTTGCAACTAATAACAACAATAAATAGATCAATCGATCGATCCAGGGGACTCCTGCAAGTCCCTTGGACTGCAAGGTGATCAAACTGGTCAGTCCTAGAGGAGATCAACCCTGACTGCTCTTTAGAAGGCCAGATCCTGAAGATGAAACTCAAATACTTTGGCCACCTAATGAGAAGGAAGGACTCCCTGAAGAAGAGCCTAATGCTGGGAACGATGGAGGGCAAAAGAAGAAGGGGCGGCAGAGAAGGAGGTGGCTGGATGGAGTCACTGAAGCAGTTGGTGTGAGCTTCAATGGACTCCGGGGCATGGTAGAGGACAGGAAGGCCTGGAGGAACGTGGTCCATGGGGTTGTGATGGGTCGGACACGACTTCGCAACTAACAACAAATAGTATTGTTCCTGATCTCAAGGATGTAATTGGAGGCAGAAATGACAAGCGCAAGCAACCAGTTCCACATGTAAAAGGTTCAAATTGACTACTATATTGTCTATAGTACAAGAATCTTCTTCAGGCTGCTCTCCTTTCCTTGGGAATAAACAGAGAAAGTTCCATGAAACTTCAGTCTTAGGCCTTTTGCAACTGCACAAAGACTGAAGGCTAATGGCCTGCTTGATTCCTTCGCCTTGCTCAGTTGGGAGTTTTTCCAAGAACATGCAGCTATGGACAATGTCCAAGGAGCAGCAACTTGCTTATGGCATTTCCTTCAGAAGTGCAACCGCTGCCTTCCGGCAGTCAATTCAGCTGGTTGACTTGTTATGTAGAGTATGGATCAGTTCACATGCAAGGAAGTAGGACTTTTGAAGTCTTTCAGGCACAGTTGGCACCTTGCTGCTGGTTGATTTGCATAAGATATAGGATTTTAATTATAGTGGACAGGTCATTATCATTTGATTTCTTCTTCTTCTTCTTCTTCTTCTTCTTCTTCTTCTTCTTCTTCTTCTTCTTCTTCTTCTTCTTCTTCTTCTTCTTCTTCTTCTTCTCCTCCTCCTCCTCCTCCTCCTCCTCCTCCTCCTCCTCCTCCTCCTCCTCCTCCTCCTCCTCCTCCTCCTCCTCCTCTATTTATTAGGAAGGGTGAGGTCAAAATCAAGCAAATGGAATAAAAATAAAGATCCAAGAATGGAGTGGCCATGTCTGGACATTCTCCAGCAAGGAAAATGCACTGGACAGATAGCAAAATAGATTCTTCAAAGAGTGAACTGGCCCAAATTGATTTAATGTCTGTCTGTGACAAAACAGTTGGCTTGATTTATCGGTTCCATGGAGAGTTTCTGGTCCTTTTTTATACCCTCTTCTTCATACTCCAAATATTTGACATGCCCTTTGATCTCGCAGACCTGTCTATTTCTCTGCCTCCCAGCTAATTCTTAGAAACAACATGAGACGAGCTGGAGGGATGCTTGCGATAAAAAAAAAAAAATCAGGGTATCTGTCGGTGACCTTACAGAAACTGCCTCTCTGTGGAGGCTGCCCACGAGAAAGTCAGTGAGATGATCTTTAAAATATAATAATGATCTCTTATCTTTGGAGGCCAATTTGATGGGTTGGCTGATCTTGGTGGAAGGAACAGATGTTTTGAAAAGAATTCAGAACTATGACAACCTCAAAACGGTAGAGCGTTTTTTTTAACATCTGATTTGAATTCTCCCCTGGTGCATCTCTTTTGGATTTCATCCCAGACTAGACAGGACCATACAGGATGCAAAACGCAATTGGATTGATCAGGAAGGATCTCCTCCCACCGTTCTGCAGCTTCAGTCTGATGATTCTTTTCAAGAGGGGGGATTTTGAGGATCAAATATGCAAATGCGTGGACGTTCCTTTGAGATGGTTGTTCCTTATTGTTGTTAGTTGCGAAGTCGTTTCCCACAACGTTCCTCCAGGCCTTCCTTTCCTCTACCATCCCCCGGAGACCATTACACCAACTGCTTCAGTGACTCCATCCAGCCACCTCGTTCTCTGCCGCCCCTTCTTCTTCTGCCCTCAATCGTTCCCAGCATTAGGCTCTTCTCCAGGGAGTCCTTCCTTCTCATTAGGTGGCCAAAGTATTTGAGTTTCATCTTCAGGATCTGGCCTTCTAAAGAGCAGGCAGGGTTGATCTCCTCTAGGACTGACCGGTTGGATGGCCTTGCAGTCCAAGGGACTCGCAGGAGTCTTCTCCAGCACCAGAGTTCAAAGGCCTCCATTCTTTGGCGCTCAGCCTTCCTTATGGTCCAACATTCACAGCCATCCATTGCAACTGGGAAAACCAAAGCCTTGACTATATGCACTTTTGTTGGCAGGGTGATGTCTCTGCTTTTTTGGTTGTTCCTGCTAGACCTCATTGCCTCAAAGGAGAAAAAAAAAATGATAATGTTAGCTGAGAATGTGGTGGAAGAATTGTGGTCTGAGATGCCCCAAAGGTGCTTTTCCAAAAGGTAGTTGGACTTTACAATGGAAACTGGGAGGAAGTCCAGTTGCCTTTTGGACAACTATGGCCTGGATCATTGAGAATCTCCAGAGATATAAGCCTCCTGGGAAAGCCAAGGGAAATCATCAAAACCATAAAAAAGCGAAAGTTGGAATATTTCGGACCTGTGATGCGACACCCGGAAAAATATGCCATATTTCACTTAATCTTCCAGGGAAAGATGGAAGGCAAACAAAATCCAGGCAGAAGAACATCATGGCTTCCAAATCTAAGGGACTAGTTCGGACAAAACTCAGCAGCCCTTTTTTGTGCAGCTGTTGATCAAAATATCACCAACATGATCGCCAACGTCCAATGATGGATATGGCAGGAGGAGGAGGAGGAGGAGGAGGAGGAGGAGGAGGAGGAGGAGGAGGAGGAGGAGGAGGAGGAGGAGGAGGAGGAGAAGGAGAAGAAGGAGAAGAAGAAGGAGAAGAAGAAGAAGGAGAAGGAGAAGGAGAAGAAGAAGAAGAAGAAGGAGAAGAAGAAGAAGAAGAAGAAGAAGAAGAAGAAGAAGAAGAAGAAGAAGAAGAAGAAGAAGAAGAAGAAGAAGAAGAAGAAGAAGAAGAAGAAGAAGAAGAAGAAGAAGAAGAAGAAGAAGAAGAAGAAGAAGAAGAAGAAGAAGAAGAAGAGACATTAAGCTCACAAGTTCCTGAGCAAGATTTGATTGGGAGGCAGGGTGGAGTCAAGACCAATTCACTTGCCTTCCGGTGGGTAATTGTCTGGGATTCAACTCTTCACATGCTCAATAGAGAACATTCAGTTCTAGACTATTGAATCTATGGGCTCAGGACTATCTATCCTCCACAGCAGTGGTGAAATGCAGCCAGTTCTATCTGGCTTGGGCGAACCAGTAGCACCAGCAGCGGGAGGCTCCACCCACTCGCCCGGACATCATCACATCCCTTTTTGAACCTCTGCGCATGTGTGGAGGAGGTGCGCGTGAGCGTAGCGTGCTCACATTTGCGAACCGGTAGCAAAGAGCCTTGATACTACAGTGGTTTACACACCCTGTTATTAACACAGCTGCCTGCAATTTACTGCTGGTTCGAATCTCTCCAAGGCTCAAGGTTGACTCAGCCTTCCATCCTTTCTAAGGTAGGTAAATTGAGGACCCAGTTTGTGGGGGCAATAAGCTGACTTTATATAAAATATACAAAAGAATGAAGGCTATTGCTTAACGCATTGTAAGCCGCCCTGAGTCTCCGGAGAAAGGCGGCATATAAATCAAATTAAAAAAAAAAAAAGTGGATTTCACCCCTGCGCCACAGGACGTCCCCTGGAGAATTAATCCTTCAAATGTTGACTACAGACCATGCTGTGCAATGGAGAATAACACAGGGGACAATCTCATTAACTCTTTCAGTCCACAACATGGTCAGTTCAATTGAAATCAATGGGTATTGCTGTTGGTTTTGCTTCCTTCTTTGTCCGACCTCGGCACGCTGATTTTTGACCGCAGCTCCATCTCAAAGCAAGTGGGGGGGGGGTTGCAGATCTTCTGGCTAAAAGGCCATAAGAAAATGTGGCTGTTTTAGGAAGAATGTTTTGAGAGGAGACAAGGGTTTCCCCCACAGAGAAGGGGAAGTAGGAAAGAGAAGGAGAGGAAGAACGAAGGAAGTAGGAGGAGAAACCGGAAGGAAGAGAAGGGGAGGAGAAGAAGAAAGGTTGGAGTAAAGGTAAAGGGTAAAAGAGCAGCCCCGAAAAAGTAAAAATGAAAAATGAAAGTTAAAAGAAAAGATGAATGAACAATGATGGAAATGACTGTACATGTAAATGTGTTTATGAAAAATGAAAATAAAAAGTTTTCCCACTCGGTTAGCAGTTGTGGTAGCACAATGGTTAGAATGCAGTATTGCAGGCAAACTCTGCCCACTGCTAGGAGTTTGATCCTGACCACTTAGAGAGGGCTGTAAGGCACTGTGAAGCAGTATATAAATCTAAGTGCTATTGCTATTACTGTTGTTCTTCCTTTTCTCCTTCCTTCCTTCCTTCCTTCCTTCCTTCCTTCCTTCCTTCCTTCCTTCCTTCCTTCCTTCCTTCCTTCCTTCCATGGTGTACACTGGTTCCTTCCTTCCTTCCTTCCTTCCATGGTCTGCCCACTGCCAGCAGTTCAATCCTGACTCATGGTTGACTCAGCTTTCCATCCATCTGAGGTTGGTAAAATGAGGACCCAGATTGTTGGGGGCAAGAGGCTGACTCTGTAAACAGCTTAGAGAGGGCTGTAAAGCACTGCAAAGCAGTATATAAGTCTAAGTCCTATTATTATTCCTTTTCTCCTTCTTTCCTTCCTTCCTTCCTTCCTTCCTTCCTTCCTTCCTTCCTTCCTTCCTTCCTTCCTTCCTTCCTTCCTTCCTTCCTTCCATGGTGCACAGTGGTTAGAATGGAGTATTGCAGGCTAACTGTGCCCACTGCCAGCAGTTCGATCCTGACCGGCTTATGGTTGACTCAGCCTTCCATCCTTCCGAGGTCGGTAAAATGAGGATCCAGATTGTTGGGGGCAAGAGGCTGAGCTTGTAAACTGCTTACAGAGGGCTCCAAAGCATTATAGAGTGGTATATAAGTCTAAGTGCTATTGCTATTATTCAAGAGATTGTGAGACTGCTGGACTTCAACACATGCGTTGTGTCATTGCATGATGCCCCCACAGCTCTCTTTCGGCAACTTTGCCGAAACATCTGTACCGAGATGCTTTTTTTTTTTGACTACGGTGTGATTGAGATGGAAATGGAGATGGAACAAAGGAAGACAGAGATGGGGACTCACAATAATTTACTTGTCAATTAGATTTCCTTTTCATTGGCAGGCTCTTACCCTGCTCCGTGTTTTCTTGTCTTGTGCGGTTATTATGTTTTCTTTTTTTAATAAATTGCATTTTTCGGGATTTTAATAGCACTTTGCTCATTTGGAAGGAAATGAATTCTACCCTCGCGTTCTTCGGTATGAATTATATATGAAGATGCATCACCTTAAATAACCATTTGAAAGTTATGGCTCTCCTTCCCGTCTTCTCCTCCGTGCCTCATTGGGGTTGGGGGTGAAGGGGGGGGAGAAAGAAAAAGAAGGATGACTTTTTATAGTTTTCCACCTTGTAGCATCCCACTGAGTCTCTTTCTCACAGGAAGGCAGATGGCACGGGCATTTTGCAAAGCATTGCCTAGGTAGAATTTTAATGAAGTCGCCATCTTGTTGAGGGTCGGCGTAAGAAACTTACCGTTTGCAACCTACACCGTGGTTTTTCCACCTTGGCTGCTTGAAGATAGGTGGACTTCAACTCCCAGAATTTCCCAGCCGGCCATGAAACACCAGTCTAGACTAGGCTCAGGGGCGAAATCCAGCAGGTTCTGACAGGTTCTGGAGAACCGGTAGCAGAAATTTTGAGCAGTTCAGAGAACCGGCAAATACCACCTCTGGCTGGCCCCAGAGTGTGGAAGGAATGGAGATTTTGCAGTATCCTTCCCCTGCCATGCCAACCAAGCCACACCATTCCTACCAAGCCACACCCACAAAACCGGTAGTAAAAAAAATTGGATTTCACCACTGGCTAGACTATATATCCGACTTGTGCTTGGTATTTCTTTTCTTTTTTAAAATGGTTTATTTATATATTTTCCTTAACATATCGTAAAGGTTCCCCCGCACATGCGTACTAGTCGTTCCCAACTCTAGGGGGCGGTGCTCATCTCCGTTTCAAAGCCGAAGAGCCAGCGCTGTCCGAAGACGTCTCCGTGGTCATGTGGTCGGCATGATTCAATGCCGAAGGCGCACGGAACGCTGTTACCTTCCCACCAAAGTGATCCCTATTTTTCTACTTGCATTGTTTATGTGCTTTTGAACTGCTAGGTTGGCAGAAGCTGGGACAAGTAACAGGAGCTCACCCTGTTAGGCTGTGTTAGGGATTCGAACCGCTGAACTGCCGATCTTCTGATTGACAAGCTCAGTGTCTTAGCCACTGAGCCATCACGTTTCTTCCTTAACATACATAAGTGCTGTATTAACGGCATATTGTCTGGGTTAATATGCTTACAGAATAGTATATAATGTAATAATATGTTAAATATAAAACATACATAATAGTATTTTGTTCCAATTTGTAATTTCTACTTCTATTGTCTAACCAACCATTGATAAAATAAGTCCCATGTTTGAAAATATTCTGTGTCTTCTTTATCTTTTATCTTTAATGTCAACCTATCCATTTAGTCTTCGTTTTTTTTACATTTTAGACTATATATCCAACTTGTGCCCGATATTTCACAGGCTGAAATCCCAGCACTAAAATAGGTATAAACAGCTGAGTTGAACCAAGCTCCTTGTGATGAGATGGGTGGCAAATAAATTTAATAAATAAATAAATGGAACCCAACGGAACCTCAAAGGGTTAAAAAGTAAACTGCATGGTGTATACATTAGTTGCTAAGCTTTCCCCAAGCAGGAACTTGGGAGTCATTGTTTGGTTGAAGGTGTGATGAATTATCTATTCTTGTTCCTTCCATTCAACTGTGTCAACTTGCAAACCATCCCTGGCCTGCTCTCAAGTTGCCATAGGCAAGGGGGATGGGAAACAGTGAAGCAACATGGCAGCCAAAAATAAAAGCACATTCCAGGCATATCTCTCTCAAGGCTGTCTCCCAGGGTTATTCACAGCGGCCGAAGGGGAGTGATCTCTACAACCAGCGAAATAGCTCTGTTGGCAAATGTGACATGACACACTCTGGGGAGAGGGGGGAAACAGGGTCAAGCCTGGGCTGTAAATTACGTGGGGTCAGAGTTCGCTTCATTTGGGAACCTGCCGACATGAAGCTCCTAATAAATAACTGGATTTCTTTTGAAGCTTGGCTCAAGGCTCATGATTTAATTAGGGCATCCATCAGCACCCTGACACTCTGCTCTTTGGAACAGTCTCAAAAGAAGAGGATATAATCTCTTCGACCACTTCAAACTGCAGGATAAATCTCTCCTAGAACTTTGACAATGTCTTGCACCGAGCTTGGGGAAAGTAGCTCTGATGTTCATGAGGTGCTGCTGTGCAATTTCCCTCCTTGCAGCAAGCAGCAGAGGCCCGCAAAAAACAGCTGAGAGTCAGGAGGCCAAGGGACAATCAATTTGTGCTAATTAGGCTGTGCTGAAACTGAAACGAGCTGTTCTTTCTTGCTGCAAGGAGGTAACTGCTGCGAGGCAGAGGCCAAAGGGTGGGGACCAGTGGGTGGGCGGGGCTACATTCGGTGTATAAGACGCACCTAAATTTTCACCCCCTTTTAGGGGGGAAAAAGGTGCATCTTATACTCTGAAAAATACGGTAATTTTCAATGTCAATCTATTCATTTCTGCACAGTCCGGTATCTTCTTAATTATCTCTTCATCTTGCGGTGTTTCTTCTTTTTCCCTGTTGCAATATTTTCAGGATCAGACTCAATAAAGATAATAGGAGTTAGAGCTTTAAATATATTTCTTTTTAATTATGATAGGCATTCTATATTCACTGAATATTCAAGGTAGAAGCAGCGAGAATGGTGAGGGTGGCTCCTTATATATACAAGGGGTGGAGCTAGGAATGGGAGTGGTAAGTTATGAATACATTAAAGTCCAAACAATAAGTTAACCTCTGATGTTCCATATATACATTATTTACACATTGGAGAATAAGGCATTTACATCTGACAAATCCCCCTCTAAATGCCGGTTCGTTACACAACACCAATTACATTCTGATTCAGGACAATATAATACATATAATTTAGAAGTTAAATATTTGTGTTGTTTAGAAGGTAAGGGTTTTGTTAATATGTCAGCTAATTGTTCAGAAGTATCGCAATGTATTGCTTTAATGAATCCGTCTTGGGACAGTTGTCTCACATGCTTAAACTTTATATCAATATGCCTGGACCTTTGTCCAATTGCATCGGATCTGGATATTTCAATGGCCGCTTTATTGTCTTCATGCATAATAAATGGTAAAGTGGGTTTCTTCCAAACATCAGTGATCAGATCATTGAACCATACAAGGTTATTTGCAGCCTTGGACAAACAAACATATTCCGCTTCTGTAGTAGAAGTGGCTACTAGTTCTTGTTTACCAGTATACCAGTAAACTGGACAATCATTCAATAGAAAAACATAACCAGAAGTACTCTTTCTGCATGATGTATCACCAGCCCAATCTGCATCAGCATAACAAGTAATTTTTGGTTCTCTGTCATTATTGGGTTCCAACATTAAACAAAAATCTAATGTACCCTTCAGATATCTTAGAATTCTTTTGACAGCTTCCCAATGATACAAGGTTGGTATACTAACATATCTTGACAATAGATTGAGAGGTAATGCAATATCTGGCCTAGTCCAATTAGATATATAGAGGAGTGAACCTATAACTGATCTGTAAAATGTGTTGTCTTTAAACTCAGGGGAAGATTCATCAGTGTTTCTAAGAAAATCGGTTTGCATAGGGGTGTCACAGGTTTTGGCATTATTTAAGTTACATTTGTTTAGGAGTTCGATGATTTTATCTTTCTGTGTAAGTTTGAATCCCCTTTTAGTTTTGTTAATTTGCACACCAAGGTATTTATTCACTTTACCCAGGGATTTCAGTGAGAAGTGTTCATTTAACTTATTTACAAAGATTTCCCTGCTCTCTTTATGCTTTCCAATGTATAAAATATCGTCCACGTAAATTAATACAAATTCAATATGATCATTACTCTTTTTTACAAAGAAACAGTTATCGGCAGTGGTGGCGTTGAAATCCATGGTCTTAAGTACTTTTACCAAGCAATCGTACCATCTTTTGCCGGATTGCTTTAATCCGTACAGACTCTTATTTAATAACCAAATTTCGTTCTTATTAGTGTATTGACTGTGTGGTGCTCTTACATATATTTCCTTATCTAATTTTGCATGTAAGTATGCGGTCTGTATGTCATATTGGAATACGTCCAGATTGAGTGCAGATGCTACTACAAGGGCTGTTTTGACACTCTCTGTTCTCACTGTGGGTGAATATGTATCAGTATAGTCTTCTGGATATTTTTGTGCATAGCCTTGTGCAACTAGTCTAGCCTTGTATAAGGTATTGCCTCCTTCTAAGTTCTTAATTTTATAAATCCACCTGGTACCTATAATTGTTTTATCCTTAGGTGCGATCGCAGGTGTGAATACATTCAATCCTTGTAAACTTTCCATCTCTTTTTCCATAGCTAGTTCCCATTTTTCTCTTTCTTCATGTGGAAGTTTCAATACTTCTTCATATGTATTAGGTGTTATTTGTTCTCCATTCATATGCATTATGTAATCTTTGTATTTATTTGGTATTTGGTTTCTATTGTTTCTAATAGTTCTTTCAGGCTTGCTATGGTTATCATGCAAATATCTAGCTTCCTTTTTTGTTAATGTGTCTGTCTTTATTTTATGCTGACTATTAGTCCAAGTTTTGGTTTTGTTCTTACTTTTGTTAATATTTTGATTTTCTGTTGTTCCTTCCTCGCAAGATATCGTATCTTTACATTTATTAGGAAATATTTCATTAAGGTGCAATTTTGACCAATTGGCCTGTTCATGGAACACAGCTGTTCTGGATACTATAAATTTGTTATTACTATCAATAAATCTGTACCCTTTGGTTCCAGTTTCGTATCCCATGAATCTTAATCTCCTGGATACGTTTTCTCCCTTTCTCCTCAATTGTTTAGGTATGTGTACGTCTGCAGTGACTCCAAATATGTGCATGTGTGATAATTTGGGTTTTCTATTGTACATCACCTCATATGGTGTCTTATTCACAATACTGGACCAGGTTCTATTTTGAGTGTAATTTGAATAATGTAATGCCTCTGACCAAAATTGTTTGCCTAAACCAGCATCCTCTAATGTGCACCTAATCATGGTTTGTAGTGTGGAATTTTTCCTCTCTGCAACTCCATTTTGAAATGCAGAAAAAGGATTGGACGTGAAATGTAACATTCCTCTATCCTTTAACCATTGGGAGAATTCTTTAGACATGAACTCACATCCCCTATCAGTCATAATTTGCTTTATTCTGATATTATGTTGTGTTTCTATACGTTTGTAGAATTCCTTAAATTTCTGAAATGTTTCATCCTTGTGCTTTAATGTGTAAACAAAACCATATCGGCTGTAGTCATCCACTATTGTTAGGAAGTAACGTTTTCTATAGGTAATTGAGGGACTTAATGGACCAACTAAGTCCATATGTACCAAATCAAAAATATTGTTAGTTGATCTGTTAGATTTTTTTGGTCTGGGACTGGTTTTTAGTTTGGTGGATTTACATACTGAGCATTCCAAATAATTTTCACAATTTTTTATTTTGACACCTTCTGCGTGTTCAGTCATTTTTTGTACTACAGGAAAGCTTGCATGTCCTAACTTCCTGTGTAAGATGTGAGCACACTCATCATGAATTGGTTTACCTATTTTTGGTTTCTTTTCCTTGTATGTATTTTTGTGATCATGAGTTATTCTACACTCATCATTGTCACTGTTACTGACATTTTCATCATCTGCTTCAATACAATCTTCCATATTTGAATCAATGTTATGTAAACATCTTTCTTTAGTTATCAGATAGGGTAGACCTCCTTTTATCATTACAGTACCTACATTTGTTTTGTTCTTTTCTATAGTTGCTTTCCCCTTTGAGAAAACTATATTGATATCAGATTCTCTGCTTAATTTTATGGCACTTAGTATGTTGTGAGGTATTTCTGGGATTAATAATACCCCCTCTATTTTCCCTAGACCAGGCAAGGTCACATTTCCTTTGCCTAGTACTTGAACCTTTTCTTGATTAGCTACCTTTATCACAAACTTATCTTCTATAAATGAAGATAATATACTTTTGTTGTTGGTGGTGTGATTTGTTGCACCAGAATCAATAAGCCAATTGTTATTCTCATCCTGCTGTGTTCTGGTGCTGTCTTGTTTATTTAGCCCATTCAGTGACCCAGATTTCCTCTCTTTTGAATTTTCTCTACCCCCTCTACCTTCTTTGTAATTTGGTGGACTTCTATATTTGTGTCTATCTGTGGAAGATTGTCTGTAATTATATTTGCTCTTATATTCTGGCCTATGTCTCTCTCTTGAGACTTTGGGGCAGTCTCTTCTACTATGTTCCCTGGATCCACAATTGTAGCATCTAAAGGCCTCATTATGTTTATCTTGAAAGACTACTTTCCTAAAAGGTTTGTGGTCTGTTTGGTTACTGGATCGATTTTTTCTTGAATTGTCTTCTGCTATCAATTTGTTAGATAGGCTTTCTATGGATAAATATCCCAAATTAATGGTATCTAAGTGTGACATAAAGCTATCCCATGATGGATCAAGTGAATTGATAATAACACTTTTCATTGTTTGATCTGAAATCACTTCCCCCCTCAATTGTAGCTCAGCTCTTATTTTGTTTAGATTTATCAAATGCTCACTTATAGAAACCCCTGGTTTTACTCTAGAGGAAAAGAAATCCTTAGACATTCTTGTGGTTGTAGCTACGCTATCGCTGTGAAATAGATTAAACATGCATTGAATTATTTCTGATACTGTTAGGTTTGGTTTGATGCTATGATACATTGCAGGAGACACGCTAGATATTATTATGAAAAATGCTCTATGATGTAAACAATCTATTTTTAAGGTCCAAGGTCTTCTTGGAGGGCTAGTTATAAAGAATAGTAAATTTTCTTTCATGAAAATAACCTGAAGCTGTTGATACCACTCTTGTAAATTAATGCCATCAATTCTAAGTTTTGGGAAGTCACTGGGTAAGTTACCTACATTATTCTGTCCATTACTTACAACCTGGGGCAGTCCGTGATCTCTCAAGTGCAGGAAATTACAGAACGGCATTGGGATGCTTGCAATGAGTCTGCGCGGTTCTCTGGCCAGTTCAAGTCCTTCTGGGTCGTCTACGTAGTTTCGCACATGCGCGTTGCTCATTTCTTCTTTGGTGGCGTCGTGGAAGGTTCTCTCCCTTTCAGCTCTCTCAATCCGCTCCTCCTCAGATGAGTCGGTCTCTGGCTCGGTTTTTGGGGTTCTGGTGGTGGCGACGGTTCTTTTCTTCTTTTTGTGTGCGTTGGCATTCGATCTTGTCTGTGGTGTAGGGCGAAATCGGCATGGCTCTCTGGGCTCGGGCGTCGTCGCTTTCGAAGTCAGGATGGGAGCGTGCAGGTCTTGAGTCGCCGGTTTGATTTCTTGCTTCTTCGTAGATGTCTTGGTAATTTTCAGTCTTGGCCCAAAAGCAGCAAAAAGCGTTTTCATTGCTGATTTTACTTGAGATTTTGTTAAATCGTCTTCACTTTCTGATTTTGAATCATCTGAAGAGTTTGAGACTTCTTTCTCACTTTCTTCGTCTGATAGTGTTTTTCGCGCCAGAAATTTTGAACTGAGCGTTTTGATTGGCTCTGCTCCATTCTCTTTTGAAGTTCGTTGAAACCAAGATGGCTGCCATTCAAAATTTCGCGCGGGATCACATCTTTTCTTTTTAACAACTATTTTCTCAGTAGTCATCTCACTTACGGTTTTTTGATCTTTGGGTTTTTCTTTAATGACGTTTTTCTCTCTCGCTGCTCCGCTGTTCTTCAGCATCTCCTGGAGGTCCGCGATGAGATTTTCATCATTCTTTTGGCTTTTTAGTATCTTTAATATCTCTGACCTGAGTTCGTTATTTTCTATTTCGATTTCTTTCTGGTCATTATTTTCACTCATTAGTTCTTCTTCTTCAGTGGTGTATTCTTCGGATTCTCTCGAAATCGCATTGGTGGATTCGTTGGTCATCTCTTGATCAGTTTCTATTTCTTTGCTGTAGGCCCTGGTGTTGGGCCTATCTTTCTTGGACATTTTTAATTACTTATTGAGTCAATTAACCATCCTCTGCTACCAGCTTGTTGCAATATTTTCAGGATCAGACTCAATAAAGATAATAGGAGTTAGAGCTTTAAATATATTTCTTTTTAATTATGATAGGCATTCTATATTCACTGAATATTCAAGGTAGAAGCAGCGAGAATGGTGAGGGTGGCTCCTTATATATACAAGGGGTGGAGCTAGGAATGGGAGTGGTAAGTTATGAATACATTAAAGTCCAAACAATAAGTTAACCTCTGATGTTCCATATATACATTATTTACACATTGGAGAATAAGGCATTTACATCTGACATTCCCAATGTGCGAATATAATCCTCACTGCTGTTACGACATGTAATGTTAAATTTTCTTATCTAATTTTTCTGATATTATATCTAATAAAAACAGTTCAGGTTTAAAATTTGCATGTTTACCTATCATCTTTTCTAGCCAAAGTGTATCTTTGCCCAAAATTTCTTTTTGCTTTATCACAAGTCCACCACATATGATATAATGTGCCCGGTTTTTTTGGTTACATTTCCAACATTTGCTAGATATGTTTTTAAACATTTTAGCTAACCTAGCAGGCGGTAAATGCCATCTATAAAACATTTTATATAAGTTTTCTTTATCAGAGGTTGCCATTGTTAATTTATAGTTCACAGCAGCACCTCTTGTTAAGCTGAAAAGACAATGTGATAGGAATCTATAACGGGCCACTCAGTTTAGGGATTGCAACTTTTGTATAGTCAGACCGTGTATAATTGACACTGGATTTTATTATAGATTTTAGTTGTTATTTATTATTTTATACTAGAATTTTTAAGTGTATATATACTGAATGCTTTTATTTGTTCTGGTCTTTGGTCTAAGACTGTAAATCAAATTTAATAAAAATAATGTGATAGGTCTCAACCTCGTATCAGTATGTATCTCCGATTAAGTTATTTCTATTTGGCACCTAACAAATTAAATGTTTAATTCTGGTTTTTCCCCCCCCCCCCTCTTTTTTTTTTTCCTATAATAGTGGCCATGGGACGTGTTGCCTTGGACAATGTCCAGAAATTTTCATCTTTATCAGCATATCTACCTGTAAAATATCAGATCTCTGGCACCGAGTCCTCATTTTTCCTTCGAGAAGCCAACCGTGAATTTATAAAAAACTCAAGTTTGCAATCTCGCGTGGAAACTTTCTTTACATACAAAACTAAGAAGAGGCCCATCGTCAGCGTTAGCTATGGACCGTTCTTGGTGGAACATGATGTCCCTCAGGATCTGCTGTTGACTTCCAGTTCTTTTGGGTCCACCAACAAGTTTACATTCAACTGGAAGCTGAAAACCTATATCATGAGTGAAAAGATCTACTTGACGAAGCCCAAAGTCCAGATTCTCTTCTACATTGTGGGGAGAGATTGGGATGACTACAGCATGTCTGAACAGCTTCCTTGCATGCATGTTTTTGCCTTTTGGGAAACGTTGGGAGTCCGGGGTAGCTGCAGACTGAAAGGAGACCTGGGATTATGCGTGGCTAGTTTAGATCTTCAGCCAACCTGGTTTAACCCACCCACAGTTGTCACCGGCCGTAAGAAAATGGCCGACCGGTCTGATGGGATCTCGGTAGAGCTTTATTACGCGATCCACCCTGGAGGTGAAAATGGGGAGTGTATTACTGAAGACCTACGGAAGGGTAATGCAATCCGTCCAGGAAAAGAAGGGGCAGGGGAAAGGATGTCCCACTTACAACGCATTGGGTCTATCAGTCTCCACCAGGCACCGGAGAGTTCTCAGTTGACTGAGTTGTGGTTGGACAGCAACATTGTCATCCAGCTGCCGTTGAAGCCCGTCAAACAGGGAGAAGTCGTGAGTGCTTCTGTGACAGTTACCAACAATATCACGGTGGATCAATTTATTCTCAGGTACGCATGCTTTCTTGATCCGTTGACTTGTGTTCTCTCATTGTCTCTGTTGTGACCTGGGCTTCCTGAGTCATTAAAACACACGAGTAATCCCAAAAAACTCTTTTATTGCAACAGTTGTGAATTACGTTCATTCACAGCTGAGTCTCAATTAGTTGCCAAAAGTCCTTTGGGAGAAGTCCTTCGGGATAATCACCAACCTTTATCTCCCTTGACACTCTGCCAAAGACCTACTTGGCAAAGCCACACGGAGTCCAGAATCAAACAGAGATGCTGATTGGGAACAGAATTAACAATGTTGCTTTCCTGCAAAGGGCCCATGTGTCTTTGCTCCTCTTTTAAGCCTTGTGGGAGGGGCAGAGAGGGCGTGGCCAGGGTGGGGTGTGGCCAGCTTGATGTCACTCATGTCAGGGGCACCTATGGTGGCCCGAGTGCTCTACCAGAGAAAATAAGCTCCTGAGCTCCATTTTTGGCTGTGACAGCTTCCTGCAACCCTCTGCCAGCAAAAACAGAGCGTAGGAAGGCCACATGCAGCCCTACTGAGCTCCATTTTCACTGGCAGAGGCACCGTGGGCCAATCCTTTGCTGTTTCCAGGATGGATCTGGCCCATCCTGGGGCCTTGAGTTTGATACCCCTGCTCTGAATCAGACTGGGGTGGACACTGGGTTGGGAAGTGTTCTATCCCCATTCCACTCACGCACCCCCACAGATGGCCCAGAGTTAATAAGCCACACAACAAAACTCTTTGAAGATAAAGCTGGCAGCAACCCAGTGGCTAGCTGCCAATTCAGACTTTACTCACACAAAACAAAGATTAGACTGCCAGCATTCCGATAAAACAGGCAGAGTTTTCAACAATACAAGGATTAATCCAAATGCAGTCCGATAAAGCAGGCAAAGTCCAGTAACGCAGAGATCATGGATTATTTCTAGTTTTTGCTCGTCACAAACTGAACCGGCTACCACACCCACATTTATACCCTGTGGGGTGTGGTCCAGTGACTCCAGCTAATCTCTGGCACGCCTTCCCCTCTGCTGCGCACGCTTCTCCCTGCGCCTCTGGCGAGGGTCCAGCCAGCACTTATCTTCTTCGTCGCTGTCCACCTGTGGCTGCGGGGACGTGCTTGGCTCTGAGCCTATCTTTTGGCCTTCGGTGTCCTCCAGAAGCATTGCCAGAGAGGAGGGTCCTGGAGAGGGAGGCCTTGCCAACTCCTCTTCCTCACTCTCAGAGTCTGCATCTGTCGATAGCCCAGGCTCAGGCAACAGAGCCACAACAGGAAGGCTTAACTTTGAGGCTTCCAGGTTTGAATCTGCAAAGATCTTAGCAGGGTTCAAGCATCTTTGGGTGAGTTGACACGCACTATGAGTTTCCAACTATGTCTTTTCCAGCGTGTATCCAACCTTCCTTGGAAATGTAGTGAAACGGCAGGCATCTCTCTCTTCTTATTTATAGCTAATGATAAAACTACATTATGGGATATTTGCTTTACATTTCTCCTTTTTGAACAAAAGAAGATTTATATCATGGCCCTATGGTCATTTATTACCCAGAGATCTCATATATCTGGGTTGTGATCACCCAAGCTGGAAAAAATTGATGGAAATCTTCTTACATTGTGCGGAGTCTTCATTACTCAAACGTTCCTATTCAGCATAAAAGAAAAGCATTGTGAAACACTGAACCTAGAATTGTTGGATGCAATCATCAAAGTATCTCTTTGGACCAATGGTGGGATTCAAATAATTTAACAACCGGTTCTCTGCCCTAATGACTGGCTGGGTGGGTGTGGCCATGGTGGGCGTGGTCAGGGGGCGTGACAGGCCCTGGGAGGAAAAACAGTCCACGGGGGGAGGGGGCACGCCACACACACCCTGTGCCCCATTTTGGGCCTAGTAGGCCTCCCTGCAGCCTCCTGGGAGCCAATAGTGGGATTCGCCTGAACCGCCTGAACCGGCTGAATCCCATTATTGCTTTGGACTATCCCAATGGTTTGGAGGCTGGGATTTTTTTTTTTTTTTTTGGCGGAGTTCCTGAAAGAATAACTCTTAACAGACTTCTCAAGGTGTAAAGATGTCTCCAACATCTGACAACTTGAATCCAATGTAAGGAAAAAGAGACGTTCCATTGACGAATGAAAGCAAAGGTTTAGCTTTTGGTGCTGGAGCCCTAACTGGAAACAGGAATTTTGTGCTAAAGAACTCAAAAACATTCATGTAAATTTAAATCCTATAAACATGCATTCAAAAGGAAATAATCTCCCCCTGCTTGCTACTACTGCTTGCTTCTACTGAACAATAGTTCAGTAGAAGGGAAATTAAAGCTAACAAGAGGTAAACTATATCTGGTGTTCTCAATAAACGCTACAGTGTCTTTTGTAGTTGTTATTGTTGGTTGCAAAGTCATGTCCGACCCATTGTGACCCCATGGACAACGTTTCTCCGGGCCTTCCTGTCCTCTACCATCCCCCGGAGTCCATTTAAGCTCACCCCTATTGCTTCAGTGATTCCATCCAGCCACCTCGTTTTCTGCCGTCCCCTTCTTCTTTTGCCCTCCATTGTTCCCAGCATTAGGCTCTTCTCCAGTGAGTCCTTCCTTCTCATTAGGTGGCCAAAGTATTTGAGTTTCCTCTTCAGGATCTGGCCTTCTAAAGAGCAGTCAGGGTGGATCTCCTCTAGGACTGACTGGTTAGATGGCCTTGCAGTCCAAGGGACTCGCAGGAGTCTTCTCCAGCACCAGAGTTCAAAAGGCCTCAATTCTTTGGCACTCAGCCTTTCTTATGGTCCAACTTCCACAGCCATCCATTGCAACTGGGAAAACCATAGCTTTGACTATACGCACTTTGGTTGGCAGGGTGATGTCTCTGCTTTTTAGAATGCTGTCTAGATTTGCCATGGCTTTCCTCCCCAGGAGCAAGCATCTTTTAATTTCTTGTACAGTATCTTAAACTTGGCTAAATGTATCTAAATAATGTCAGAACATTAAGACTCAACATGATATATGGATTCATCTGTTGTAGGGGGAAAAAATCAACTAGTTCAGACTTACATAATTCAGGCATGAGTCGTTTACTTGGTCTCCAAGATTCTGAGACTGGTACTGGAGCCCATCCTTAGAGAACTTCTCTCTTACCAAGAATGTGTGCTTCAGGCTATTCTATGCATAGTATTTATGTGGTGCCTGGTTGTGTGTGGCTTTTTAGTTGTTGATTGGAGTGCTGATGGCTGGCTAACGTCATTGGCTGTTGTTTCCTTGTGTTACCAAGTCCAAGTCCTTAGTATTGGATAAGCTGGTGGTAAATCAGCATTCCTGTTTACTGACCAAGGGCTTGTTTCCCAGGCTTCAATCATTTCCCTGGCTGTTTTTGTACATGCTCGACCAACAATCTTAGTAGCTGCAAAATTGAATGTATATCCTTGATCATTGCAATGAGTTTGGGTCTCATCGTCTGACTGCTCACGTGTTCTTGCAATCTGGTTGTTAGCTTCCTTCCTGTCTACAATAGTCACAGAGGCAATCCATGCAGGGGATCTGGTAGATTACATTAGAAGTACCTCCCATCCTCAAGTGATCTTTGATTGACTGCCCCAACATGTCTGGAGAAGACAGCACACCAGTGGTGGGTTTCAAATTTTTTTTTTATTACCAGTTCTGTGGGTGTGGCTTGGTGGGCATGGCAGGGGAAGGATACTGTAAAATCTCCATTCCCACCCCACTCCAGGGGAAGGTTACTGCAAAATCCCCATTTCCTCCCAATCAGCTGGGACTCGGGAGGCAGAGAATGGATGGGGGCAGGATCAGTCAGAGGTGGTATTTACCGGTTCTCCGAACCAATCAAAATTTCCACTACCGGTTCACCAGAAAAGGTCAGAACCTGCTGAAGCCCACCTCTGCAGCACACCATGTTTTGTTTTGCATGAAATTACAAAGAGCAAACATCCCCTTGCATATCCAAAGCATCAGTATTCTAGGTCAGGGGCCTGCAACCTTAAACACTCAAAGAGCCATTTGGGTCCATTTCCCACAGAAAAGAAAACACCGGGAGCCACAAAACCCTTCCCGTGCCTGACTATTTCCTGAGCGGCCACAAAACTAGCATATATAGTTTATTTATTTATTTATTTATTTATTGGTTCAATTTATATGCCGCCCTTCTCTGGAGACTCAGGGCGGTTTACAATGCGTTAAGCAGTAGCCTTCATACTTTTGTATATACCTGCTTAGTAGGGCTTTCGGGGGCCCCTACGCGGTGTTCTTTTTTTATACAAAGTCAGCTTATTGGGTAATTGAATTAAATGTTTTGTTTTCTTCTGAAACTTTTCTTTTCTTGGATTTATCCATGGTTGGCCTACCGGGGATTGAAAAGCTCAATAAATTGTGTGCCAGCAGGTGTCACACATTGGCAGTTGTGACGCATATTTTGAGTGACAGGGAGCCGCAGCACAGGGGTGAAAGAGCCACATGTGGCTCCAGAGCCGCAGGTTGCTGACCCCTGTTCTAGATGCATCTATTAACTTGATGCATAAACTAGCAGGCGGGGTAGATTTTAGGGTATCCCTTGTAGGCCAAATTCACAAAATAAAAAGGAGGGATGGAGTTCTTCTGGCCCATTAAAAATCTACAGGTGTTTCTTCGATTGCAGTCAGAGGTCTTCTCCTTCCCCAGCCCCTTGCTTTGAGAGGGCATCCTTTGAAAAGGTTCAGCTTTGTTGAAAGGGACAATTGAATTACCCATCAGGAGCTGGCAAGTTGACTGCAAGACAATAGATAATTAGCCGGGGTATATTAAATCATCAGATTGTCAGGGTGAGAGAGGCTAAATGTGGCTAGCGAAGCTATTAGGCAGATCAAGGCAGGGATGCTAATGAGTATTGACGGAGCAGCTGGATTTGAGAGGAGACCATGACGTTGAAAATGTCAAGGCTGAACAAGATGAAACATGTTCCCGGAGATGGTAACCAATGAATTAGTGGTCTGGGATAAGTTTGTGGATTCCACAATAACCCACCACCATCTTGTTTGGTGGGGTCAGCTTTTATCCCACCCAGGTGTCACACTGTACAAAAATGTTCGCGTAACTGATCTGAACCCGTAAAGGAGAATATTGATAGCTCAAGGTTGAAATGAGGGGTCTTTGGTCTTCTCTGAGCTTCATTGTTTTCTTGCAGATGTTTCATTGTCAAACTACATAACCTAATCAGAACTAGAAGGGAGAGGAGGAGGAGGAGGAGGAGGAGGAGGAGGAGGAGGAGGAGGAGGAGGAGGAGGAGGAGGAGGAGGAGGAGGAGGAGGAGGAGGAGGAGGAGGAGGAGGTTTTTGTCTGTGGTCCTTGGTGCTTTCTGAGCTTCGTTGTTTTCTTGAAGACATTTCATTACCCAACTACGTAACCTAATCAGAATTAGAAAGGAGAGAGGTTTGTGGAGAGGAGGAAGAGGAGGAGGAGGAGGAAGAGGAGGAGGAAATTGACTGTGGGGTCCTTGGTACTCTCTGAGCTTGGTTGTTTCCTGAAGACATTTCATTACCAAACTAGGTAGCATCAGCAGTTTTACTAGCAGTGATGATGTTACCCAGTTTATGTAACAAAACATCTGCAAGAAAACAGCCAAGCTCAGAGAGCACCAAGGAACCCTGATCTGAACCCTCTTGAAGTCCCTCTACACAGGAGGAAAATCCAAATGCTGACCACGTAACCCTGAGACACTAAACCATAATAAATACATGCTGGTTGCCATTGGAAACATGTGATCCTGAGAATCCGGTGGCAATCATTAGTGTAAGGAGCCAGTCATAAGTCATTTGATTCAACACCATTGTAACTTGGAACTGTCACTAAATAGAAGAAGATAGAATAACAGAGTTGGAAGGGACCTTGGAGGTCTTCTAGTCCAACCTCCTGCCTAGACAGGAAACCCTACACCACTTCAGACAAATGGTTGTCCAATCTCTTCTTAAAAACTTCCAGTGTTGGAGCATTTACAACTTCTGGAGGCAAGTTTTTCCACTGGTTAATTGTTCTAACTGTCAGGAAATTTCTCCTCAGTTAAATGGTCATACATCGAGGGCTATCTGTATATAATAAGGAACATTATATGTCCGTGAGAATTATACTCATACATGGTTTCCTTTCATCATGTGCTCCATATTGACATATTGAGTTATAACTTACAGTTCCTTCAAGCAACTACCTTTCTGCCACAAAGAAGCAATGGATGGAAGCTAATCAAGGAGAGAAGCGACCTAGGAGAAATTTCGTGACAGTTAGAAGTTAGAACTTGCCTCCAGAAGTTGTGAATGCTCCAAAACTGGAAGTTTTTAAAAAGAGATTGGATAACCATTTGTCTGAAATGGTGTAGGGTTTCCTACCTAAGCAGGGGGTTGGATTAGAAGACCTCTAATGTCCCTTCCAACTCCGTTATTCTATTCTATTCTAAAGAGGAGAGGGTCAACCTATTTTCCAAAGCACCCTAAGGCCAGACAAGAAACAATGGATGGAAACTCATCGAGGAGAGAAGCAACTTGGAACTAAGGAGGAATTTCCTGACAGTGAGAACAATTAATCAGTGGAACAACTTGCCTCCAGAAGTTGTGGGTGTGCTCCATCAGAGATGGTTATGTCTAAAAATGTTTGGAATATGTAGAAAAGCACCAGAAACACAAAAAGCAATGGTGGAAATTAAGCAAGGAGAGAAGCCACCTAGAATAAGGAGAAATTCCCTGATAGTTAAAACAATTAACCAATGGAACAGCTTGCCTTAAGAAGTTGTGGGTGCTCCATCATTGGAGGTCTTTAGAAAGATACTGGACACCCATTTGTCTGAAATGGCCTAGTCTACGGTTTCCTGCTTGAGCAGGCACTTGGACTAGAAAACTTCCAAGGTCCCTTCCAACTCTGTTTTTCTGTTATATTCTGTGTCAACTCGCAAAGCATCCCTGGCCTGCTCTCGAGTTGCTATAGGCAAGGGGGATGGGAAAAATGGCGAAGCAGCACGGCAGCCAAAAACAAAAGCACATTCCAGACATAGGCTGTCTCCCAGGGCTACCCACAGCTGCTGGAGGGGAGTGATCTCTACAACCTGCTAAATTGCTCCGTTGGCGAATGTGACTGATAACACACCCTGGGGGGAAGGGGGAAACAGGGTCAAGCGTGGGTCATAAATTACGTGGGGTCAGAGTTGGCTTCATTTGGAACGTGCCGACATGAACCTCCTAATAAATAACGAGATTTCTTTTGAAGCTTGGCTCGAGGCTCATGATTTAATAAGGGCATCCGTCGGAACCCTGACATTCTGTTCTGTTCTGTGGACGTTGCAGGAATCACTGCATCGTTTGACTGCTCGTTGGAGACCGACACCATTTTTATTTATGTTCTTTCTTCCGTCCTACACATCAAACTGTAAACGTTGTTCTTCAAAGACCTTCCAAAAGGGCTCAACTCTCAAATCGACGTTCCGCTGGGGAAATAGGGAAAGTTTTTCGAGCAAGGTTTTGGCTGGTTGGTTCTGTTTGATGGGAGAATTTGAGAATCCTGATTTCAGATGTAACATCTCCTCGTGTGAAACAGCAGGTAGAATACCTTTCATCTCTTTCTCCCCCCAACTTTCACATCCATGGTTGAAACACATACAGGTCTTCAGAAGGGAAGGACTGAAAGGATTGCTCCTCTCCCCATCCCCAGTTTTTTTTTTCCCTCTTTTTGTCTGTGTGTGTTTTCCCAGGATGGCTCTTAAGGCCTCCCAGTTCAAAGTGAAACCGCGCAAAAGTGATTCTGTTCAGCTTTCAAAACTAAAAAAAAAAAGATCTCGCAACACTCCGGATCTTCCTCTCTTTATTATTTCATGTCCTGTTTTGATGGGTCCGAGTGAGGAAACAAGAGACAGTTTTTCATCCCTACCGTGGATGAAATGTTTAAAAACAAGAATCCAAAAAATAAAAATTGTCGTTCAACTTTGCTTGTATGGTTTCCTGTGAACTGGTAAGGTTTCTGGTGTTTTTTTCTAGGTGCAACTCAAACTAATCAAAAGAAGTCTCTTTCATGAGTCACAATGGATTCGTGCTTTTCCAGAGCTCCAAATAGATAGACGCCAGTGATGGGATTCAAATTTTTTGACTACCGGTTCTGTGGGCGTGGCTTGGTGGGCGTGGCCAGGGAGTGTGACAGGCAGCAATCAGCCTCCTGCAGCCTTGGGAGCAAAAATGGGCCAGGGGGGTGGGGGGACATGCCGCCACCCCTGCCCCCCATTTTGGGCCTAGTAGGTCTCCCTGAAGCCTCCTGGGAGTGAAAACAGGCCATGGGGGGCATGTCACACATATCCATGCCCTGTTCTCTAGAACCAGTAGTTAAAAATGCTTTAAAAAGTTAAAAAAAAAAGAAGGCTCTGACGATCACAGCTGTGGCGGGTGATCGTCGTAGCCTTTTTTACCTTTTAAATGCATTTTTTACTACCTATTCGGGCGAATAGGTAGTAAAAAAATGCTTTTAAAAAGTTTTTAAAAAGATTCCCACATGTGCCACAGCTGATCGTACATCCCCCCCCACGCTGTTCTACTTACTTACCCAAGCCTCCTTTTGGTGCGCACTGCGCGTGCGTGTGTGCAGCTCACATTTGGTGCGCACTGCGCATGCAGGCGCACAGCTCACGTTTAGTGTGCACTGTGCATGTGCAGCCAGCGAACCGTTAGTAAACCGGTTTAGATTTCACCACTGGACTTGCGAATAACAAAAGTCAGTGATGTGATTATCTATCAGCTACGTTGCAAGAATCTTTCCAGATTGCTTGCCTTCCCCCAGGAATGATCAGCTAAAGCTTCATGGATCTTGGGGGAAGTCAAGATTCTGACATTTGTGGCTGTGTAAGGATTCCAAGCTAGGTCCCTGTTTGACTCCCTCCTACCACTAGCCGACCTCCAGCCTGGCTAGCGGTTCCCCCATACATAAGAAAAACAGTCCATTTTTTGCACACCACCATGGTTTCCACCTAGAATATTTTTAACCGCATCTGTGGGCACCTTTGTCTGTTCCCCTCTCTAAGTTACTGTACCTAGTTCCAGCCAAGTCTTAGAAAGAAACTGCACATAGCTGGGTTTATTAAAGGGCGATATGCCACAGTGTAAGGCTTGGCAATGCTCCCGCATCCCTTTGCAACAATGGTGCCATTAATCCTACACAGCGAGGCCTCCCTGTGTTAAGGAAATATTTATGGGGTCTTCAGAGATCATAAAAATGAGCCTGGATCAAAATGTGCTTCTCCAGGCAACGCTTGGACAGATTAGGGGGACATATGGTTTGCAGGAGTTGGATGTTCACATACACAGACCCGCTAATAAACTCTCGCTTTTATGTGTCTTCTTTCAGCCATCCATCACGTTTCTGCAAAGTAACAGGAGAGGTCAGCCAAGAAGCTTTAATGCATTAAAAAAAATAAAAAAAAAGTAAAGTTCCATGGAGTTCCCAGTGTGTCTGGAAAGGAGCAAAAAGTCAAGTGCTTTAGAGAAGATGAACTTGGCAAGGAAATCATGATGTGCTTTGTATATGGTGACCAGAGGCAAAGAATCATAGAATCCTAGGCCTGGAAGAGACCTGAGAGGAGTTCTAGTCCAACTCCATGCCCAGGTCCCAGACAGGAATCCTTATATAGAATAAGAGAGTTGGAAGGGACCTTAGAGATCTTCTAGTCCAACCACCTGCTTAGGCAGGTAACCTTATGCCAGTGATGGCGAACCTTTTCGACACCGAGTGCCAAAAAGGTTGTCCGGAAATGTCATGCGCACACACACGCACTTGTCGGGGCTGCGCTCTGGAAAAGCTGAAAACACTCTACTAGCTCCATTCAGTTGACCAGACTCCACCCTGCAAGGATGTTATGGGATCGTTAAAAAGGAGATGATGATGATTAATGAGATTGGTTAGGTCACGTTGACCCATCAAATTTTGAAACAAGCTGTTAGCAACATAAAATTCTTCCTGTCTCTTTTAACTGTACCAGTCAGGCTTCAGGCAGGGGTACAGCACGGAAACAGCATTGGGCGCATTGGTTGATGACCTCTGGAGGGCTCGGGACAGGGGTTGTTCCTCTGTCCTGGTCCTATTAGACCTCACAGCGGCTTTTGATACCATCGACCATGGTATCATGCTGTGCCGATTGGAGGGGTTGGGAGTGGGGGGCACCGTGTTACGGTGGTTTTCCTCCTTCCTCTCTGATCGTACGCAGTTTGTGTTGGCAGGGGGACAGAGGTCGACCTCGAGGCGCCTTGTTTGTGGGGTGCCACAAGGGTCGGTCCTCTGGCCCCTTCTGTTCAACATTTATGTGAAGCCACTGGGTGAGATCATCCGTGGTTTTGGGGTGAAGTTCCATCAGTACGCTGATGATATTCAGCTGTACATTTCCACCCCGGACCACCCCAATGATGCCCTTGATGTGATGTCCGGGTGCCTGGAGGCTGTGAAGATCTGGATGGGGAAAAATAAGCTCAGACTCAACGCTTCCAAGACCGAGTGGCTGTGGTTTCCGGCATCCCGATATAGCCAGCTAGCTCCATCGCTGACTATTGGGGGCAAGATCTTGGCCCTCTCAGAGAGCGTTCGCAACTTGGGTTTTCTCCTGGATGCACGGCTGTCTTTAGAAGACCATATGATGACTGTGGCCAGGGGAGCTTTTTATCAGGTTTGCCTGAATCGCCAGTTGCGTCCCTTTCTGGACCGGGACGCCTTGCGCACGGTCACTCACACCCTCATCCCGTCCCATCTGGACTACTGTAATGCTCTCTACATGGGGCTCCTCTTGAAGAGCACTTGGAGGCTCCAACTGGTCCAGAATGCGGCCGCGTGGGTGATTATGGGGGCGACACGTCGCACCCATGTGACACCCCTCCTGCACAAGCTGCACTGGCTCCCAGTGGTCTTCCGGGTGCGATTCAAGGTGTTGGTCACCATCTTTAAAGTGCTCCATGGCTTAGGACCTGGGTATGTACGAGATCGCCTTCTGCCACCGATAGCCTCCCACCGGCCAATACGCTCCCACAGAGGGGGACTCCTCAGGGTGCCGTTGGCCAAACAATGTTGACTGGCGACCCCCAGGGGGAGAGCCTTCTCTGTGGGGGCACCTGCCCTCTGGAATGAACTGCCCCCGGAGATCTGCATGATCCCCAACTTACGTACCTTTCGCCGTGCCCTTAAGACTCTTTTGTTCCAACAGGCCGGGCTGGCTTAGAAAATGAATTTTAATTGGGGGTCTGTACTTTTTAACATAAGGGCCAAATTTTTATATATTTTAAATTGTTTTTAAATTTTATGGTTATATGTTTGTTTTGATATGGCTGTACATCGCCCTGAGTCCTTCAGGAGAAGGGCGGTATAAAAATTTAATAAATAAATAAATAAAACCATTACTTACAATGTTGAACGTATGTTTATCTTCCAATATAAAGAGGGATTCTGATCACTTCCACATCTACCAACGTATCTTCTGACATGACAGAGATGACTCAAAAGTCATCTCTGGGAATGGATCAGTGGTAAAATCCATTTTTTTTTATTGCTGGTTCTGTGGGCGTGGCTTTATTGGCATGGTGTGGCTTGGTGGGCGTGGCTTGGTGGGCGTGGCAGGGGAAGGATACTTCAAAATCTCCATTCCCACCCCAGCCCAGGAGAAGGATACTGCAAAATCCCCATTCCCTCCCCACTCCTGGGGGAAGGATATTGCAAAATCTCCTTTCCCACCCTACTGCAGGAGAAGGATACTGCAAAATCCCCATTCCCACCCCACTCCTGGGGGAAGGATATTGCAAAATCTCCTTTCCCACCCCACTCTAGGAGAAGGATACTGCAAAATGTCCATTCCCTCCCCATTCCAGGGGAAGGATACTGCAAAATCCCCATTCCCTCCCCACTCCTAGGGGAAGGATACTGCAAAATCTCCATTCCCACTGCACTCCTGGGGGAAGGATATTGCAAAATCTCCTCTCCCACCCCACTCCAAGAGAAGGATACTGCAAAATGTCCATTCCCTCCCCACTCCAAGGGAAGGATACTGCAAAATCCCCATTCCCTCCCCACTCCTGGGGGAAGGATATTGCAAAAATCTCCATTCCCACTCCACTGCTGGGGGAAAGATGCTGCAAAATCTCCATTCCCACTCCACTCTGGGGCCAGCCAGAGGTGGTATTTGCCGGTTCTCCGAACTATTCAAAATTTCCGCTACCAGTTCTCCAGAACCTGTCAGAACCTGCTGGATTTCACCCCTGGAATAGATCCCAGATGCAATAAGGGGCAATGTCTTCCAAAGACTATCAAGTTGGTGGAGAACTCAAAAGGCAAGAGGACAAACCAAAAAATGCTGGAAAACAGAGGAGATGTGAAGTGACATCAGTGTCCGATGCCCAACCTCTTTCAACGTTTATTTGTAGGCTTGATAAAATATGAAATCCTTGACCTGATTCTTCTTGGTTCTTGGTTCAACAAGGCCTCTGAGAATGTTAAGATAATGTAAATATAAATAAAAGATGCCATGGTCAGTTTACTATGCTCGGGGGGCCCTGAAAGCATTCCTAGCAAAAGTGAATTCAGCACTCAGAGCGGAAGATGATATTTTATTAGTAAATACGTCTGTGTTTGGACAACAAAGCTCGTCTTTGAAAATATGGGCATTGCGGCGCTGTGGAAGAAATTAATTCTCTCTTCTCAGTCAGCTGCCAGTCTTCCTAATGCAGAAATATTGGAAAAACAGAAGCAGTGTCTTTTGGGAAATGCACAATATATATGTATATATAAAAAGGCACTGGTTTTGATATGAGCACATCAACAAAGGGTCTCCAAGAACTGTCAATGAAAGATTGGGTTGGTCTCCATTTTTAGAGGGGCTAGCAAAGAATTTCCCAGGAGGAAGGTCTTCTCTTCGGCACGTCCTCCTTATGGAGGATTCTCCCACCCAAAGTAAGATGAGCTCCATCCTTGTTGAGTTTCTGGAAGTCCCTCAAGAGCTGGTTATCTCATCAGGCCCAAGAAGGGGACCAGGGAGATCTTGAGATGGCTTCATTATTGCTGTTAGCATCCATTCCCTCTTATCCCTTGTGATTTGTTAATTTTTTGAATAATGATTGCTGTTTTTCTTTAAAAAAAAAAACGTGTATTGCTTTTAATCACTTTGTTATAAGCTGCCCAGAGATCTCAACTGAGATGGGCAACAATATACATTGGATGGATGGATGGATGGATGGATGGTGGAGAGATGGGAAAGATGGATGGATCAATAGATGATAGATAGATAGATAGATAGATAGATAGATAGATAGATAGATAGAATCATAGAATCATAGAATCATAAAGATAAATAAATGATTGGTAGATAGATGATAAATGATTGAAATAGAATCATAGAATCAGATAGATAGATAGAAGGAAAGAATCATAGAATCATAGAATCATAGATAAATGATTGGTAGATAGATGATAAATGATAGAGATAGAATTATAGAATCATAGAATCATAGAATCATAGAATCATAGAATCATAGAGATAGATAGATAGATAGATAGATAGATAGATAGATAGATAGATAGATAGATAGATAGATAGAATCATAAAGATAGATAAATGATTGGTAGATGATAAATGATTGAGATAGAAATAGAATCATAGAATCAGGTAGATAGATAGATAGAGTGAGAGAGAGAGAATCATAGAATCATAAAGATAGATAAATTACTAGATAGATGATAAATGATTGAGATAGAGATAAATCGAATCATAGAATCAGATAGATAGATAGATAGATAGATAGATAGATAGATAGATAGATAGATAGATAGAACATAAAGATGGATAAATGATTGAGATAGAGATAGATCGAATCATAGAATCAGATAGATAGATAGATAGATAGATAGATAGATAGATAGATAGATAGATAGAATCATAAAGATAGATAAATGATTGATAGATTGGTAGAGATAGATGGGTGGGTAGGTGGATGGATGATTGATAGAGAGAGGGATAGAAGAGAGAGGGAGGGAGAGAGAGAGAGAGTGAGATGCAAAGACACATTATATAGGTGGCAATAATTCTGCAAGCTCTTCTTGATAATATGATGAGTACAAATACCAAGCAATTACACACGTGTGTGTGTGTGTGCGTGCAGACACACGCACAAACGCACTGCACATCTTTATCATCAAACTGTCCAGTGCCGGTGTGTTTAATCAAAGCAAAAAATAGAAATCCTCATTAAGTGGTTGACACTTAATTATAGCCCGGGGTGAAACTCCGTGATTAGTAATCATTGCATCAGTTTAATCAACAGCTGATAAGGAGAGTTGAATTTTTGTTATTGTCAATGTTCTCCTCATAATGAATAAACATGACCGAGGTTTTCCTTTCATTATTTTTATTGGCATTCTTAATTGGCTGCCTCTATGGCAGCTGGTTTACGGAGGTGGATGGGACCTTCTCTCATGGCTAGAAGTCAGAACCTTGGAAGATTCTCCATGCATAGCATGGTAGTAAAAGAAGTGAGCTTTGCAGGGAGTGGTCAAATTGTGCCAGTTGTTCCCAGGAAGATCAAAGATCACATGGGTGAGGGAATGTCTAACCATTTCACCAATGACTTCCTTTAGGCCTCTTCTCTCTTTAGGAAGGATGGACCATGAAAGTGATAAACTTAGATTTGTTTGGAGCCGGGATGTCTCCTCCTCCTCCTCCTCCTCCTCCTCCTCCTCCTCCTCCTCCTCCTCCTCCTCCTCCTCCTCCTCCTCCTCCTCCTCCTCCTTCTCCTTCTCTCCTTGTTCTTCTCCTCCTCCTCCCTCTCCTCCTCCTCCTTTTCCTCCTTCTCCTCCTCCTCCTCCTCCTCTTCCTCCTTCTCCTTCTCCTTCTCCTCCTCCTCCCTCTCCTCCCTCTCCTTTCTCCTTCTTCTCCTTCTCCTTCTTCCTCTCCTTCTTCCTCTTCCTCTTCTTCTCCTCCTCCTTTTCTTCCTCCTCCTCCTTCTTCTCCTTCTTTTCCTTCTTCTCCTTCTTCTTCTCCTCCTCCTCCCTCTCCTCCCTCTCCTTTTTCTCTTTCTCTTCCTCCTCCTCTTTCTCCCTCTCCCTCTCCTCCTCCTTCTCCTCCTCCTCCTCCTCCTCCTTTTCCTTCTTCTCCTTCTCCTTCTCCCTCTCCTTCTTCTTCTTCTTGTTGTTGTTGTTCTCCTCCTCCTCCTCCTCCTCCTCCTCCTCCTCCTCCCCCCTCCTCTTCCACATCTTTAACCCACACTTGGCCAAGTTAAGACCACTTATGTTCCCAATCCTTGCTTCTCAGTTTTTTCTTTTTTTCAATTTAGGCCTACGGTATCTTAAAAAACGTTGCGTGCTCCTTTCCACCGTGACGACCATTCTGGACTCCGAACTGATTTAGACCATTTTCTGCCCAGCTCGGATGAGTGGCAGGTCTCAATGGAGTTGAGGGTGTGTCTCTTGAAGCCCACCCTGCTCTTGGTGTTAGCTACCTTGTAAGGTCTGGGAAGTTAATTGACTGAGCACCACGCTTGAAATTCAAGCACTTTCTGTTTGGCGAGAAAGGGAGAGAGAAGGAACTGAATCACAAGCAGCACTTTCGGTGTTTGTGATGGTAATTAGACTGGCCTGAAAGTGATGCTGATAGAAGGAGAGAAAATTCTAACATCCGAGTAAAGGAAATTACAATCCCTTTCAGGGACTGCACTCCCTTATGGGTTATTATTGTGAATTTCTGAATTATACCTGTGACCTCCTTGAGCAGGCCAGCTGGATAGAATCGGTGCAGCAGGAGAAAACTGGGTAACTGGGAAATGCTAAAAAACTTCAAAGCGGTGTCATTTGATTAACCTCGGTGCTTTTTCTAAAGCTGCCGTATTGGAAGACGAGCTTTCTGCATTGCATTAACAATTCAGACAACAGAATGCAACACAACGCAATGCACAGACTAACACACCCTCCTATCTTTATTGGGGTATATGTATCTAATGGGTTGACTTTACCCATTCGGAAAGCTTCGTTTGGCAACGCCCTACAAATCAGACAAAGCTACAGGGACTGTCATCAAATTCCCATTGTAGTCAATGACATGTAGTCAATTTCTCAATTTCTGCTCAGTGATACCTGAAGCATTCTGGACTTGCCTCCAGAAGTTGTGGGTGCTCCAACACTGGAGGTTTTTAAGAAGAGATTGGACAACTATCTGTCTGAAATGGTGGAGGGTCTCCTGTTTGAACAGGGTTGTGGTTTTTTTAAGATTAACAGAATTGGAAGGGACCTTCGAGGTCATCTAGTCCAAACCACCTACACCATTTCTGACAGATGGCAATCCAGTCTCTTCTTGAAAGCCTCCAGTGATGAAGCTCCCACAACTTCCAAAGGCAACTTCTGTTCCATGGGTTGATTGTTCTTACTATCCGAAAATTCCTCCTTATTTCTAGGTTGAATCTCTCCTTGATTGGTTTCCATCCATTATTCCTTGTCTGGCCTTCCGGTGCTTTGGAAAATAGCTTGACCCCCTTCCTCCTCTCTGTGGCAGCCCCTCCAATATTGGAAGACTGCTCTCATGTCTCCCCTGGTCCTTCTCTTCACTAGACTAGCCAGGCCCAGTTCCTGCAACCATTCATTGTATGTTTTAGTCTCCAGGCCTTTGATCATTTTAGATAGATTCAGATTAACAGAGTTGGAAGGGACCTTGTAGGTCATGTAGTTCAAAGACCCCCACACACACCCAAGCAGGAGACCCTACACCATTTCTTACAGATGGTTGTTCAATCTCTTCTTATAAACATCCAGTGTTGGAGCATTTACAACTTCTGGAGGCAAGCTGTTCCACTGATTAATTGTTCTCAATGTCAGGAAATGTCTCCTTAGTTCTAAGTTGCTTCTCTCCTTGATTAGTTTCCACCCATTGCTTCTTGTCCTGTCTTCAGGTACTTTGGAGAATAGCTTGATTCCTTTGTGACAACCCTGAGATATTGGAAGACTGCTATCATGTCATAAAAAGATGTTGAGACTCTAGAAAGAATGCAGAGAAGAGCAACCAAGTTGATGAGGGGGCTGGAGGCTAAAACATACGATGAATGGTTGCAGGAACTGGGCATGGCTAGTCTAGTGAAGAGAAGGACCAGGGGAGACAGGACAGGACAGCAGTCTTCCAATATTTGAGGGGCTGCCCCAGAGAGGAGGGGGTCAGGCTATTTCCTAAGCACCTGAAGGCCAGACAAGGAATAATGGATGGAAACTGAACAAGGAGAGATTCAACCTAGAAGTAAGGATAAATTTCCTGACACTGAGAACAGTCAACCGATGGAACAGAAGTTGCCTTCAGAAGTTGTGGGAGCTTCTTCCCTGGAGGCTTTCAAGAAAACATTGGCTGGCCATTTGTCAGAAATGGTGCAGGGTCTCCTGCTTGGGTGGGGGGTTGGACTAGATGACCAATAAGGTCCCTTCCAACTCTGTTAATCTGTAAAACATGGGATGGAGATAGAGTTATTTTATTTATTTATTTATTTATTTATTTATTTATTTATTTATTTATTTATTTATTTATTTATTTATTTATTTATTTATTAGTTTGATTTATATGCCGCCCTTCTCCGGAGACTCGGGGCGGCTTACAATGCGTTAAGCAATAGCCTTCAAACTTTTGTATATACCTGCTTAGTAGGGCTTTTGGGCCCCCCCCAAGTGGTGTTCTTTTTTTAATACAAAGTCAGCTTATTGCCCCCACAAACCGGGTCCTCATTTTACCTACCTCGGAAGGATGGAAGGCTGAGTCAACCTTGAGTCTGGTGAGAATTGAACTCACAGTAATTGAAGGCAGCTGGCACCTAAATACTACTTTAACAGTAGTTTAGTCCACTGCATGACCAGGCTCCTATAAGTTAGATGGCCTTGTTTATTTTAGAACATCTTAGAAATTGCGACGGGCAGCTCATCCCTCTTGGAAGTCATCAGATTGTGAAGAAACATTTTAGATCGTAAGAAAACATGTGTATTTTCAATAACGCCGGTCACGTCACGCCTTTTCAATGCCTGACGTTTTCGTCTTTTGCTCGAAATCAAACGAAATTTGTAAGAATGCACAAATACAGTTGTTTTTCCTCAGATTTCATCTCAGAGACAAAGCACGGAATCATTCCCCGAGCGTCTTGACCTTCTAGCTTAGCTTTTTTCAAACGGCTTCACAGTTGTCAAAGCTGCTGTGGGGGAGAGACGGGTTCACCATCTAGTGATCTGATGTTCTGATGATCCTTTGTACTTCAAAAGACGTTTTTACTGGTCGCTCTAGAGATCTACAGGGTGGTTACTTGCGGCTGTCTTTTGAACTGGCTGTTGGTCACTGTCACGAAATCTTTTCTGCACCTTCCAGTTCCTTGATTTCATCTGAGGCTTGCTTAGGCGAGGAAAAGAAATCGTCTGGAGGTCATCCCAAGCAGCACTTATCTTGAGGTTCAACTCTTAAGGATGCTGATAAAAAATACAGTTGATGTAGAGGGCTGAATTTTACCTGAGATAAAATGTGAAGAGGGAAGTCGTTCATGGGGTAAACTCAACCACAGGCCTTCAAAAGTTGTGGGAGCTTCATCACTGGAAGCTTTCAAGAAGAGACTGGACTGCCATCTGTCAGAAATGGTGTAGGGTCTCCTTCTTAGGTGGAAGAGGTTGGACTAGATGACCTACAAAGTCCCTTCCAACTCTATTATTCTATATTGAATGGAACGACTCACCTTCAGAAGTTGTGGGAGCTCCATCACTGGAGGCTTTCAAGAAGAGACTGGACTGTCATAAATGGTGTAGGGTCGGTCTCCTGCTTGGGCAGGGGGTTGGACTACATGACCTACAAGGTCCCTTCCAACTCTGTTAATCGGTTAATCTTCTGCTCATTGCTGAGGGAAGATATATGTGATGATGGCTCCAAAGACTACACAGTGTTGATTTCTGGTTTATCCAAGAAATTATACTCTAAACCGGAATTATTTTGCATTTGTTCTGCCTTTTCACAAGATTGAACCGTATGGGGTCCTTGATGCTTTCTGAGCTGGGTGGTTTTCTTACAGACATTTCATGACCCAACTAAGTAACATCATCAATGCTAGAAGAGAGTGGGGTTTGCTCTGTGTTTATAGACAAGTGGTTTGACCTATTCAGTGTTGGTGTTGGTTCTTGATGGTTCCTTGATTAGGCTGTTGTTGACTATTTGATTGCTGGTCTGAGCTTGTAGGTCCTAGATTATGGTGTTCTATTGGGGGTATAAATAAAGAACAAGTCCCACTCCCTTCTAGCACTGATGTCTAGTTGGGTCATGAAATGTCTGTAAGCAAACAACCCAGCTCAGAGAGCATCAAGGATCCATAGTCCTCCACCTCCTCCTCCGTATTTCCTCTCCATAAACCTCACTCTCTTCTAGCACTATTGATGTTACCTGGTTGGGTAATGAAATGTCTGCAAAGAAAACCACCAACCTCAAAGCAACAAGGATCCCATAATCCCCCCTCCCCACAAACCTCACTCTCTTCTAGCACTGATGATGTTACCTAGTTGGGTAATAAAATGTCTGCAAGAAAACAACCAAGCTCAGAGACTAATGAAGACCCCATAGATTTCAAGCTTGTGAAAAGGCAGACTAATGCAAAATAATTCTGGTTTAGATATAATTTCTTGGATAAACCAGAAATCAACATTGTGTAGTCTTTGGAGACCTCCTCCTCCTCCTCCTCCCCCCGCACAAACCTCACTCTCTTCTAGCACTGATGTTGTTACCTAGTTGGGTCATGAAATGTCTGCAAGAAAACCACCCAGAGCCATTCCTCTTCCTCCTCCTCTTCGCTCCCCTTTCCTCCACTCCACAAACCTCACTCCCTTCCAGCACGGATGGCGGTTGCAAGTCTATAGGTAAAGGTAAAGGGTCCCCTCGCACATATGTGCTAGTTGTTCCCGACTCTAAGGGGCGATGCTCATCTCCGTTTCAAAGCCAAAGAGCCAGTGCTATCCAAAGACATCTCCATCGTCATGTGGTCGGCATGACTCAATGCCAAAGGCGCACGGAACGCTGTTCCCTTCCCACCAAAGGTGGTCCTTATTTTTCTACTTGCATTTTTTTTTATGTGCTTTCAAACTGCTAGGTTGGCAGAAGCTGGGACAAGTCACGGGAGCTCACCCCCTTAAGCGGCACTAGGGATTTGAACCACCGAACTGCTGACCTTTTGATCGACAAGCTCAGCCTCTTAACCACTGAGCTACCACGTCCCTTGCAAGTCTATAGGATTCCCTGGTATCCCAGGGGGTTTCCTACAAGGCCTTCTGATTGTCCTCGCTGCCTTGAAGCTACAAGCTTCATATTTACTCTCCTTCCGGCCTCTGAGCTTCCAACCGCAAGTTAGGAAAGAATCGGGAGTCCCCGATCGGTGTGGAAGCGGTGGGTGGAAATTCTGTAATAAGAACTTGAGTGCAATAAGAAACCACTTAGAGCGTCCCATTATATCTCCTGCCATCTTTCATTTGAGCAGCGGTTTTACTTTCTCCTCGGAGAGTTCCAGACAGTGCAGAAATGGTTCTTCCTTCTCGTTGTTTCTATTATGTTGTGCATGGTTGTTGTTTTTTTTCTTGCCCCTCAAGGCAAAGCTTGATTGAAAAACCGAGCATTTTCAAGAAGGGGCTGCAGCGGATATTAAGAATAAACGAAGTCCACTTCTAAGGGAGAAAAAAAAATCCTTCCGCATGGAAGGAGTTTGATTTAGAGGTAATAGTTGTTGATAGCAGCATCTTTACCATTTTTATTGGATGCATTAGATATTCCAAAGACAGGGGATCGCTTGTTGAGGTTCAGTCACTTTCAATTCCCGGTGGCCCAACGGACATCGTCTCTCACCAGAATTCCCCAGGAATAATGGCTTCTCGGAGTGCTTGTAAACTCATCCTTGTGTCTAGTCTAGTGAGAAGAAAGACTAGGGGAGACGTGATAGCAGTCTTCCAATATTTGAAGAAGAGGGGGTCATCCTATTGACCAGTGCACCTGAAGGCCGGAGAAGAAGCAACAGATGGAAACTAATCAAAGAGAGAAGCAACCTGGAATTCAGGAGAAATTTCCTAATGGTGAGGATAATGAACCAGTGGAACAGAAGTTGCCTTCAGAAGTTGTGGGTGCTCCATCCCTGGGGGATTTTAAGAAGAGGTTGGACAACCATTTGTCCAGAACGGTATGGGATCTCTTGCTCATGAAGGGGGTTGGATTAGATGACTTCCGAGGTCCTTTCCAACTCTGTCTATTCTATTCTATTCTATTCTATTCTATTCTATTCTATTCTATTCTATTCTATTCTATTCTATTCTATTCTACTCTATTCTACTCTATTCTACTCTACTCTACTCTATATTCCCTATTCTATTCTATTCTATTCTATTCTATTCTATTCTACTCTACTCTACTCTACTCTACTCTACTCTACTCTACTCTATATTCCCTATTCTATTCTATTCTATTCTATTCTATTCTATTCTATTCTACTCTACTCTACTCTACTCTACTCTATATTCCCTATTCTATTCTATTCTATTCTATTCTATTCTATTCTATTCTATTCTACTCTACATTCCCTATTCTATTCTATTCTATTCTATTCTATTCTATTCTATTCTATTCTATTCTATTCTATTCTATTCTATTCTATTCTATTCTATTCTACTCTACTCTACTCTACTCTACATTCCCTATTCTATTCTATTCTATTCTATTCTATTCTATTCTATTCTATTCTATTCTATTCTATTCTACTCTATTCTACTCTACTCTACTCTACTCTACTCTATATTCCCTATTCTATTCTATTCTATTCTATTCTATTCTATTCTATTCTATTCTATTCTACTCTACTCTACTCTACTCTACTCTACTCTATATTCCCTATTCTATTCTATTCTATTCTATTCTATTCTATTCTATTCTATTCTGTTCTGTTCTGTTCTGTTCTATTCTATTCTATTCTATTCTATTCTATTCTATTCTATTCTACTCTACTCTACTCTACTCTACTCTACTCTACTCTACTCTACTCTAGATATCTATCGATGATATCTAGACACCGTGTGTTCTGCAACCTTTTTTTTCAATGGCCTTTGATTTCTGCAATCATACAGATGGCCCTCATTTAACAATCACAAATGGGTCCCATGATTTAGTTGTTAAGTAAAGCAGTTGCTAAGTGAAGCTGTGACTGTGCTTATGATCTTCCTTCAGCTTTCCTTTGCTTTATAGACCTGCAAAGGTCCTGAATGTTTGGAGCCAACTTGATGTAATGGAGAACACAAGTGAGGTCCTAGCAGGCTCAAAACAATCCATCCATCCATCCTTCCTTCCTTCCTTCCTTCCTTCCTTCCTTCCTTCCTTCCTTCCTTCCTTCCTTCCTTCTCTCCCTCTCCTCTCCCTTTCTATATTCCTTCCTTCCTCTTCCCCCTCCCTCCCTCCTTCTCTCCCTTCCTCCTTTTTCCCGGGATCTCTTTGGAAAAATGGTCCAATGAAACGGTAGGCTCCTTTAAACCCACTTTTAAACACAGAGAGAGAGAGAGCTTTGGTTGGATATATATTGCTCATCATAGAGAACACCAGCTCATATTCTGGGCTAAAAATAAAGCATTTCGTTCTGCAGCCACGCTTTTAATGTGCATAATTTCTTTTGATGACCAAATGTAGGGCTTGAATTCCCATTCACTCTGTGTGTGCAACGCGCACAGTTTTACCCCGAAGTGCACAGATCACGCTGCGCATTGCAAATGAAGTCATCCCTATCCTGGCCACCATGAAAGTTGCATTGACAATTTTTCTTTTCCTTTTAAACCTTTCTCTTCTTTCTTTAGTTATCTATTTAGCTGATTTAGATGGCTGCCACCTGGACAATGGACTGCATCAAGAAAAGCACCATCCATGTAGTCTTCTTGTCATGAAGTAGAAGTGGTCTGTAGAGATTCTCAGTCCTCCATGTCCTGGTTGTCCCAAAGGTGCTTTTTTTCAAGAGGCAACTGGACTTCCTTGTTTTTTCTTTGAAGACGTTTCGCTTCTCATCCTAGAAGCTTCTTCAGCTCTGACAGGATAGTGGGGAATGGAAGGATTGAGACTCCTTGCAGACAGCTGGTCATTTGCATCCTTTTAGAGGGTCGTTGAGGCCACTTGGAGGTTTCTCTGTGTCCTCAGAGTCACCTGAGTGGTGCAAATGGTTCCTGTAGTCTGCAATTTTTCCTCTGGAAATCCATTCCTACTCCTACAACATTCCAAGGGTGTCCGTCCCAAATTGTATGGCTAAAAGTCTATAGAGTTTCTCAGTCATCCAGGTCATAGTTGTCCCAAAGGTGCTTTTTCAGGAGGCAACTGGACTTTCTTGGTTTTTTCTTCTTTTGAAGACATTTCAGTTCTCATCCAAGATGTCAGGGTTCCAAGTAACACCCCTAACGAAAGAAGACTTCGAGGCTTGAAGTTCCTCAAAGTTCCACTTCATTAGAGATGTTATATTGACACATCTGGGAAAACCCGAATCTAAAAGCTCCCAGGTTTTCCCCACCCAAAGGAAAGTCCAAGTCCCTGCCCAACACCCACATGTCCATCATATGGTCCAATCAAAGCACTGTCCCAACTGGAAATGCCTCCCAGTTTCAGCCTTCCAGGTGCAGGGCAAGATGTCCTTGACTCTCTGAGAAAGGAATGTTATTATGACTATATATCATCCATGCTCCATACAATCCCCCTCCCAGTTTCCCACAGTAGGAAATGTGGCAGGCCTGAAGATCCAACGAAAAAGATGGATTCCACGCAGGGGTGAAATGCTAGTGGTTCGGACCGGTTCACCTGAACCGGTAGCGATGGCGGTGGGTGGTTCGGAGAACCGGTAGCGACGGGAGAGCGAGGCTCCGCTCACCCGCCCGGTTGTCATTACTTCCTGGTTTTTTACCTTCTGTGTATGCATAGAACGGTTTGTGCATGCACAGAGGGTCCAGATGCGCATGTGACACATGTGCACACATGAGTAAAGCAAGCACACGTGTGGCGTGCATGCATTTCCAAACCGGTAGAGAAGGTAAGTAGATTTCAATCCTGCTTCCAGGCCTGACACAAGAACCTTCTTCAGATGACAGGAGAGTGAGGAATGGAAGTTGTTAAGGATATTCTTGGCTCATAACCGATGTTGTGGGTTATTGAGTTTACGCATGAAAGCGACTAAGAATGATTGTGGATAATAACAGTTCACATACAAACAAACTGGGTTTTGATTATATTTTACTTTTAGGGAAAAAGCAAAATCATAGTCCAGAAATATTCCAAGTCATACACATATAAAGTGAGATAAAGATCAGTCCAGGGATATTTTCTAATATAAAGTCTTCTTACCAGTTGTAGAAAAATACAATAAAACAGATCTTCTTTAGTTTCAATCAGGAACAGAGTTCAATATAAAAACAGTCAATAAATATTAGAAAAGCAATAAATAGCCATGATCAAGCAATGATCATGCAGAGAGATCAAATATAGAGTTCTCTTTCTTTCTTTCTTTCTTTCTTTCTTTCTTTCTTTCTTTCTTTCTTTTCTTTTCTTTTCTTTTCTTTTCTTTTCTTTTCTTTTCTTTTCTTTTCTTTTCTTTTCTTAGATTTATATACCGCCCTACTCCCGAAGGACTCAGGGCAGTGAACAGGCACAAAATAAAACACATAGATACAAAAGTTAAAAGACATAATTAAAACCAGATTAAATAATTTAGCCCAAGACAATTAAAAAATCCCAATAATTTAAAACAGATTAAAATTTCAATTACAGCATATCAGCAGGTAAAATGGTGTAGCGTCCACACAAACCATAATTCAGCTCTCCTTAAGTACATTGGCTACAGAGCTCAGCCAATCAGGATGCAGGATGATGCAACACAGTTTTTAAAGCTACATAATACTTTTAGTTACAAACACACAATGTTGGTTTATATATTTCCTGACCAATCAGTTGGGTAATAACAATTTTCTAACAGAAGTGGTGTTTGAATTTCCCAGTTACCCATCCTTGGGGTCTCCAGGTAGGTTCCCATCTACGGTAATTCTTAAGCAAGGTTTCTTTTGTGTCCACAGAGAAGGAGAAAATCAGACTATGGAGTCCTTGGACTTCCAGATGTTTCATTACCCTACTAGGGAATATCATCAGTATGAGGCTGGGGTCACCAATCTTTTGGACCTCAGGGACCACTAAATTCATAATTTTAAATCCCGTGGACCACTAATATGATCTGCTTAATGACCGGCTGGGTGAGCATGTCTAGGTGGTCATGTGACTGGGTGGGCATGGCCAACTGGATGTCACTCACTTTGCGGGGCACCTCGCTGGCCTCTATTCACCCCTCCCCTCCACTGCCACTCCTCCCCTGCCCGCCCAGGCTCTTTAGGGCCCCAACAGGAAGCAGTTGTTGGAGCTAAGCAGCTGCCACGAGAAAGAGCTGGCAAAACAGCTGGCTCAGTTCAAATTGGATCTGATTGAGAAGGAGGCTCAGTAGAAGCACCTCACTGAGGACTACAAGCATAGGCTTTACAAGCAGAGGGAAGACCTGCAGGAGTGCAAGGCCAGGTACCGGCACCTGGAGGCTCAGCGGGCTGAGATGGTCAGCCAGTTCCAGGCCATGATGCAGTCCCACTGGAACAAGGTCCTCCGGCTCTTTGCCACCAGCGGCCCTTCCCTCCAGCCTTCGCCCAAAGCCCCGACCAGGAGGCTGAAGCAGACCCCACGTCAGAATTTCTGCCCTCCTCCTTCGACCCACACAAAAAGACCCTGAAGGAGGAGACTCTCTGCAGCAACACAAATGTTCATTGCACATATCTGGCCCAGGGGCCATAGTTTGAGGACCCCTGATTTAGTGTAATATAAAAAATGCAAACAGCTTTTCTGTGGACCACCAAAATTTTCTCATGGACCACCAGTGGTCCACGGACCACCAGTTGGTGACCACTGGTATGAGGGGCTATGGAGTTTGCTTTCTGTTTAGATATAGTGGTTTACTTTGCCCATTTTGGTGATGGTATGGTTTTCCTTTCCTTTGATTAGGGTATGATTTCCTGCTTAATTGTTTGTCTGGTGTCAATCCCTGCTTATCTGGGTGTAGACTGCTGGAGAGAATGTGTTTTGATCTTTTTGCTTTCTGACTCAGCCTTCCATCCTTCCAGGGTTGGTAAAATGAGGACCCAGATTGTTGCAGGTAACACACTGATTCTGTAGACCACTTAGAGAATGCTATAAATGTTGTGGCCCACCAGCAGTCTGCGCGGATTGTGGCTGATCCCAACAATGAGGAGGCTGGTGTGGGGTCACACCAACAGCCTGCGCAGCCAGCACTTGCATTGGACAGCGAGGAGGCTGAAGAGGATGTGGTGCCAGAGGCAGAGACTCAGCCAGGGCCTTCAGAACCTCCAGAGGCTCCTTCAAGTGGAGAGAGCGAAGTGGAGGAGCCTCTCCTCAATGCTCGAGCACGCAGGGCTGCCAAAAGGCAGGAGTGGCTACTCAGGAGGAGGAGGTCTCCTCAAGAGTAAGGTTTGAGGATAATTGGCCACTCCCTTAGCCTATTTAAGTCGCACGCAGTTAGTAATTTCTTGCTGGAAACAATGTGTAATTATTACAGAGCATTTTGGAGAGTGAGTGTCTTATCGTATCTTGTTTTCTGGGCTGGTTGCCAACCTTTGCCGGACTTTGTTTATTCTTAGTATGTTATAACTTTGATAAGGACTGTTGGTGTGTGTCACAATCCCTGGGAATCCGGAGCTGGGGCAGAACAATAAAGCACTGTGATGTGGTATATAAATCTAAGTCCTATTGCTATTATTTCATTTGAATGATGTGTAAATATACTTTACCTCTATGTGTTTGTTTGTTTTTTTTTTTTATTGAAAAGGTTTTCAAATACAAATTTTTCCCCCTTTTCCCCCCCCCTCCCCCCCCTCCCTAACCCCCCCTCCCCACCCTTCCCCCCCTGTGACTTCTTCGTAACAAAAAAAAACCCTAATTCATAACAGATTACTTACTCCCTCCTCAAAATACTGACCTTTACTTACTAAAAGTATTATAAATCCCCCTTTATCCATACATTTCAGAAAAGAAGAAGAGAAAAAAAACAAAAAAAAACAAACACATTATACTATAACTATTATAAAATAACTTCTAATTTAGCATAATAGTGTTTTATATCTATACATTATTGCAACAATTCAAAACCACCTTCCACTTTAAAACTATACGATAAGTCCTACTTTAATAACATTTCAAAGCGGGCTCCCCATAAAATCTAATTTAACATTTATTCCACTCTATCCATTTCCTCCACTCCCCTAAATGTATCACTTAAAAATCCCTTTTCTTAAACTAATCAGTCTGTAGCTAGCTTATTCACCCACTGTCTTACAAATTTACCATACACAACAATTCTTGATATCTTTAATTCACTGCCCACACTACTTAAATATATATATATATATATATTCCATTATATCTAAATAAAAAAAGAAAAGACAATAACTTTAAATTTATAGTCCATATAATATCTTCTTGAAGTCTTTCCACTGGATTGTTAAAACCAACATCCATAATAGGGTAACATAGCTTGCTGATGCAACAGTTTATTCAAGATCTCCAATCATATCTGCCCCCATCAGTAGTAAACATCTTCTTATATATATAAAAGTAAAAACAACCACCCGAGTGACATTATAATTATATTCCATATAATAATAATTGTGGGTTTCATCAGGATTATTAATTTCCATCATCGTATTGGGTAACAACCCGATCTTCTGCATGTCCCAATGTGATTCTCTTGCCTTATAATTCAAGATAATTATAATATATTTATCAACACAAAAAGAAGTTTCAAAGTAGATAATTCAAAACCATCAATTTGAGGCTCTTTCCATGTCCCAAAATTACGGCAATGCAGAGATCTGCCACTATCCTCAGGATGATATTGACCAATATGTCGCCTCCTCTATGTTTTCACATAATCATTCATATTTTAAAATCACTGGCTTCACTGTTGCTTGGGTTAGAAATTTCTATTTTTGTACAACCTATTTCTTTTTTTGTTTTCTTTTTGTGGGTTTGACTTCCATCCTAATTTTTTGTGTCTCGCGTTTCTTTTTTATCCCTTGTATATCCTCTAATTGGTTTCCATGCTTGTCCTTGCCTTGATAAGTCATCACATTAAAATCAGATGGCACTTCTCTCAAATTTGTAGATAATCCAGCTGGGGTATCCGATAAATCCAAAGGCAATTTATCTGGTACAGTCTCTGTCTTTAGTTCCAGCTCCTTCTGCTTATCCTGTATTATATCTGAAGACGTTAAATTCATTTTCAACCTATTTTGATAAAATTCTTCCGCTCTTTCAACAGTATTTAACTGGTATCTTTCTCCTTGATATCTCAATATAATACCAACTGGGACGTCCCACCGGAATTGAATATTTCTCCTTTTTAACTCAGACACCAGAAAGCCAAATTTCTTCCTTTCCATTAATATCTTAGGTGGGAGTTCCTTGTAAATCCAAATCTTTCTTCCATACAATTGCAAATTAGAATTGAAGGAATTTTGCACAATTTTATTCCTAATTTCTTTATCTGAAAAATAGATTACCACATCTCTAGGCAATTGCCTTTGCTTGGCAGTCCAGGAGTTTATTCGATAAGCTCTGTCAATCCTACAAAACACTTCCTCAGGTTGAATCTTTAAAATCCCAGCTAGAAATTCAGAAGATATTTTCCTTAAGTCATCTCTGTTATTTTCCTGCAAACCTCTAAGTCTTATTGCATATTCTGTGAAATTATATTGTATCTTTAGAACCTCTTTTTCAATCCTCTGTTGCAGATTTTCTACATTACCAGACTTTTGGTCAGCATCCATTTTAAATTTTTCTTCTGAACTATAATCCTGAATATTTAACAAATCATTTTCAATTTTTTGAATTCTATTGTCCAATTTATCTTGAATTTCATCCATTTTTGACTCTAGTAAATTAGTATTTGTATCCAACCGAATCATGAATTCTGACACTTTTAAAATTTTTTGCTGCAAAAAGTCAAACTTGGATTTCACCAATTCCTTAGTTTCCTGCTTAAATTTTTCAAGTTGCTGATTCACAATCTCATCCCTTCTTTCAATCTCCTCTAAGAGAAATTCTATTATATTAAAATCAGGTTTCTGGGACTGAAGAGTTAAAACTTGTTCCTTTAAATTCTTAGTGGGGGAATCCCCCCCACCTATTTGCTTGTCTGACTTCACAAGCCTCAGTGCCATGTTTCCGCCTAAGCAGGCTTTGTTAGAAGAAAAAAAAAAAAAACAAGACAAAAGACTTCCAGCCAGCAACAATCAGGCCTCCAGGGAAAAAAGAGAAAAACAAAAACAGGAGCGGAGTTTTGTCTACAAATGTAGCCAGTGGTATTTATTCCGCTACATTGTAATAATAAAAAACGGAAGAACTTTCCCTCTCAAACTCTTCTCCAGCCGCGGCAGACGCCATTTTAAAAAGAAACTTTTTTCCTCTTTCTCTTCCTCTATTCTCTTAAGTAATTTTTAAAAGATAAGTAAAATACTTGCGCTTCAGTATTACAGGTCCAGCTCACATTTTCTTTGAGTAATCTGTCAAATTCGCAGGCTTGCTTTTGACGCCTGGCTCTGCATTAGCAGAGGTCTCCCAAAGCCCGGAGCAGCGGCTGGGGATATGGGGCATCTCATCCGCTCCATCCCAAAAGTAAAAGAAAAACTTTTGGGACTCTGCAGAGAGTTCTACCCACCCCTGCCGGCTCTATCTCCGTTTCCTCATGGGAACGGAGTTTTTTCGAGCCGCCGTTCCGTTGTGAAGGCGGCTCTGACAGGCAGTGGAAGCTGACGATCCCAAAGGAACGTCTGGCGGCGGCCAGCAGCAAACAGGAAGTCCCAGCAGCAAACAGGAAGTCACCTCTATGTGTTTGTTGATGGCTGATGTTTGTGAATGCCAAGCTTCCAGGAATTCTCTAGCCCAGGTTTAGCTTGGCCTAGAATGCTCTAAGAGGAGACTACAGTTGAGTCTGTCCATGTGTTGTGAGATTAAGGAGGTTTCATCATCTCTTCTGACCGCTAGTTGGTGTTCACGGATGCACTCTGCCAATTCTTTTGCTTGTCTGTCCTACATAGGTGCAACATATTTGTGTTTATAGGGACGCAGTGGCTCAGTGGCTAAGACGCTGAGCTTGTCGATCAAAAGGTCGGCAGTTCAGCGGTTCAAATCCCTAGCGCCGTATAACGGGGTGAGCTCCCGTTACTTGTCCAAGCTTCTGCCAACCGAGCAGTTCGAAAGCATATTAAAAAAAATGCAAGTAGAAAAATGGGGACCACCTTTGGTGGGAAGAGAACAGTGTTCCGTGCATCTTTGTCATTGAGTCATGCCGGCCACATGACCACGGAGACGTCTTCGGACAGCGCTGGCTCTTCGGCTTTGAAATGGAGATGAGCACCGCCCCTAGAGTCGGGAACGACAAGCACATATGTATGAGGGGAACCTTTACCTAGCTATGTTTGGGAACTGACCCTTTCATGCCAACAAAGACCTAGTTAAAAAAAGAAAGAGAGGGCCTCTTTAACTTCCTGACCTAATTCATCTTCATTTGTTGGACTTATTATATAAACCTAAGAGAAGGAAGAAGAGAGGGAGAGAGAGAGAGAGAAAGAAGGAGGGAGGGAGATAGAAGGAGGGAGGGAGAGAGAGAGAGAAAGAAGGAGAGAAGGAGAGGGGGAGAGGGAGAGGAGAGAGAGAGAAAGAAGGAGGGAGGGAGAGAGAGGGAGAGAGAGAGAGAGAAAGAGGGAGGGAGAGGGAGGGGAGAGAGAGAGAGAAAGAAGGAGGGAAGGAGGAAGGGAGGGAGAGAGAGGGGAGAGAGGGAGAGACAGACAGAAAGAGAGAGAGAGGAAGAGAGAGGAAGAGAGAGAGAAAGAAGGAGGGAGGGAAGGAGAGAGAGAGAGGGAGAGAGAGAGGGAGAGGAGAGCGAGAAATAAGGAGGGAGGGAGGGAGAGGAGAGAGAGAGAGAGATTCTAAGCATAACTGATTATGCCTCTCCGTATTTATTTCAAAGGTAAAGCTCGGGGCATTTTGTAAGACCTTCACTGCATTAAGAGCTTCACACTCCTGATTTCTATAACTATGGATTAGCTTCTTTGGCCCGGTTTTTCTTTGCTTTTATTAAAATAGCCATTGTGCTGGTGACAAAAAGGGAGACACACTTTTTTTTGGGTAAATGTCTGATATAGCAGTTAATTAACTCATAGCTTTAACACCAGCCTACTGTGTTGTATTCCAGCTTTCCACCCACCCATCTCTCACCCAGAGAGAGAGAGAGAGAGAGAGAGAGAGAGAGAGAGAGAGAGAGAGAGAGAGAGAACACAAAGAACAAGCCTAACAAGCAACAAGACTAACCTGTCTCACTATGTCAAGCACAGTTTGGTCTAGTGGTTAAGGTACCAGAGCTAGAAAGCGGGAGACCGTGAATTCTAGTCTAGCCTTAGGCATGAAGAGTTAGCTTGGCGACTTTGGACCAATCACTGAGAGAGAGTTCTAGTTTCACCTTAGGCAGGAAAGCCAGTTAGGTAACTTTGGGCCAATCACCAGGAGATGGTGAGTTCTAGTCCTGCCTTAGCCATGAAAACTGGATGGGTAGCTTTGGGCCAGTCACTAGGAGACTGTGAGTTCTAGTTTCACCTTAGGCAAGAAAGCCAACTGGGTGACTTTCAGCCAATCACCAGGAGATGGTGAGTTCTAGTTCTGCTTTAGGCATGAAAATTAGCTGGGTGATCTTGGGCTAATCACCAGGAGATGGTGAGTTCTCCTTTATATAATTGCTTTTCTTTCTTTTCTTTTTTCTTTTTTGCAACTTTCCTTCCAACAGGGCAAAAGTGAAGAAAGGGGTAAACATCCTGAGTGCCAAAATTAGCGAGCTACGGCAGTGGGACGTGATGCAGGAGGTCAGTAACGGCGGGAAGCATTCGACGATTGCTGTCATGTGTCACAGAATCAAGGCGAATTCACGCGGCAGGTGAGTGGCAAGCCAGAGCTTCAGCCTGTTGAGCGTTCTGGCCCCTCATTGATTTAGATCAAAATGGGAAGGACCCATGGCTACAGTAAAATAATGGAAGGGAGGGAGGGAAGGAAGGGGAGGGGAGGGAGGAGGGTGGGAGAGAAGGGAGGGAGGGAGGGAGGGAGGGCAATGAGAAAGAATGGAGGGAGGGAGAACAAGGAAGGAAGGAAGAAAAGGAAGGAAGGGAGGGAGGGAGGGAGGGAGGGAGGAAGGGCAATGAGAAGGGAGGGAAGGGCAGGGGAGGAAGGAGGGTGGGAGAGGAGGGAGGAAGGAAGGAAGGAAGGAAGGAAGGAAGGAAGGAAGGAAGGAAGGAAGGAAGGAAGGAAGGGCAATGAGAAGGAAGGGAGGGAGGGCAATAAGAAAGGAGGGAGGAGGAAAGGAAAGGAAAGGAAAGAAGGAAAGGAAAGGAAAGGAAAAAAGGAAAGGAAAAAAGGAAAGGAAAGGAAAGGAAAGGAAGGAAAGGAAAGGAAAGGAAGGAAAGGAAAGGAAAGGAAAGGAAATAGAGAAGGGAAGGGAAAGGAAAGGAAAGGAAAAGAAAGGAAAGGAAAGGAAAGAAGGAAAGGAAAGGAAAAAAGGAAAGGAAAGGAAAGGAAAGGAAAGAAGCAAAGGAAAGGAAAAAAGGAAAGGAAAGGAAAGAAAGGAAAGGAAAGGAAAGGAAAGGAAAGGAAAGGAAAGGAAAGGAAAGGAAAGGAAAGGAAAGGAAAGGAAAGGAAAGGAAAGGAAAGGAAAAAAGGAAAGGAAAGGAAAGGAAAGGAAAGGAAAGGAAAGGAAAGGAAAGAAGGAAAGGAAAGGAAAAAAGGAAAGGAAAGGAAAGGAAAGGAAAGGAAAGAAGGAAAGGAAAAGAAAGGAAAGGAAAGGAAAGGAAAGGAAAGAAGGAAAGGAAAGAAAAGGAAAGGAAAGGAAAGGAAAGGAAAGGAAAGGAAAGGAAAGGAAAGGAAAGAAGGAAAGGAAAGGAAAGGAAAGGAAAGGAAAGGAATCACTTGTCAATGTGAGCGTTCAAGAATCCATTTCCTTGATTCCCCTTAAGAATCAGGATTCCCATCTAGGTGGACCTTGTATGTTCTAACAGAGCCTTAATAATGCATAAAGGCGGCATAACTGAAGGATGATGCATCTGAGCTTTTTGTGGCTTGGCTCTACCATTTCTCATCGTTTGCCCCATTACGATGAGAAACAAGGCACTTTGTTCAACTCGGCTGCTTTGTTCTCTAATGAAGAATCCCAGATTCAAAATACATTACGGCTTTTAAAGAAATAATTGGCCTTTATTTCTCCTTTCTGATGTTATCTTTGATAGGCGATCGGGGGGGGGGGGAGCCTTGGGCCTCTGCAGGCAGAGCGTGATGCTTTGATCTTGTCTCTGCTTGCTCAGAGCAGACGTTTAGGAGATCTCCAACCATCCACCATCCTGTCCAGAAAATTGGTCCTTCTTCCCAGTTGCTCTTCCATTGGCTAGACAACAGACGAAGGAAACAAACTGTTAAGGAATATGCGCAGAGTAACCCTTGAGTATCTAGGTTGTGCACATGAAAAACGGCTGAGAGTGATTGTGAATAAACACTGTCAATACACAGACACACTGAGTTGTGATATTCTTTTACTTTTAGGAAAAAGTAAAGCAAAGTCCAATATACAATCCAAGTCATCCACAGATAAAGATAGTTAAATTGTCAATCCAGGGATATTCCAAGAACAAAGTCTTCTTACCAGTTGTTGTAGTCATATGCAATGAAACAGTTCTTTTTGTAGTTGCAAACAGGAACAAGTATAGCAGTAAAACAATCAGTAAAACAGTAGAAAACAACAAGTAGCAATGATCAAGCAGTGATCATGCAGAGAGAACAGGCAAAGAGGAGCAGAGGTAGCAATAATAATGTAATAAGAAAAAAAATAAGCCATGATTCAAGCTTCCTCTCAAGTACGTTGGCTACAGAGCTAGCCAATCAGAATACAGTATGATGCAATACAGCATTACAGTCTTAAAGCTATACATTACATTTTGACTGCAAACATGCATTGATGGTTTATATATATTGCCAACCCAACCAGTTAGGCAATAGCCATTCCCTAACACAAACCTTCATTGCTTAAGATCCTCTGTAAAGGTTGTCCTCTGTAACACTAAATTGAGACTCCTTTTTTTACATCATGGTTTAGAAAAGCTGTTAGGTTGGTTCAGCCGCTTTGCTTACTCACTCCTAAGTAGAAGAAGACATCTTCTTCCTTAGATGTTCATGGATAGAAGAGAATATTTGAAGCTCATGGTTGAACGGTGGTGTCCTTGGGCGGTTTCTGAGCTTGGTGGTTTTCTGGCAGGGGTTTTATTACCTGACTAGGTAACATTCATCTGTGCAGGGGGGAGGAGGAGGAGGAGGAAAAGGAGGAGGAGGACAACAACTGTGAGGTCCTTAGTATTTTCTGAGCTTGGTTGTTTTCTTTCAGACATTTCATGACCCAACTAGGTTACATCATCAGTGCTAGAAGGGAGTGGGGTTTTCAGGGAGGAGGAGGAGGAGGAGGAGGAGGAGGAGGAGGAGGAGGAGGAGGAGGAGGAGATGGCGATTAACTGTGGGGTCCTTAGTTCTTTCTGAGCTTGGTTGTTTTCTTGCAGACATTTCTTGACCCAACTAGGTTACATCATCAGTGCTAGAAGGGAGTGGGGTTTTCAGGGAGGAGGAGGAGGAGGAGGAGGAGGAGGAGGAGGAGGAGGAGGAGGAGGGGAGGGGGAGGAGGGGGAGGAGAATCAACTGTGGGGTCCTTAGTTCTTTCTGAGCTTGTTTGTTTTCTTGCAGACATTTCTTGACCCAACTAGGTTACATCATCAATGCTAGAAGGGAGTGGGGTTTGTGTAGAGGAGGAAAATAACTGTGGTGTCTATTGGTGTTTTTCTTGCAAATGTTTCATTACCCAACCAGCTCATTTCATCAATGCTAGCATTAGCTGGATTCCTTCTAGCACTGAAGACATTACCAAGTTGGGTCATAGAACGTCTGCAAGAAAACTAATCGAGCTCAGAGAGCACCAAGGACCACACAGCCCTCCCCCTCCCTCCCTCCCTCCCTCCTCCCGCCTCCTCCTCCTCTTCCTCCAGCAGTGATGATGTTCCCTAATTGGTCTTATCCAAGTTCAGAGACCACCAAGGAACCAACTTTTAATCCATCATCCAGCCAACGCCAACCTTTTTCTCTAATGTGGTTGGTTTGCTCATCAGCCTGAGATGGCTGGTGTGACCTGGGGAATCGCGCCAATGTGCCACCGAGGGAGTTTCCCCTGTTTCCCCATTCACGGGAAAGAAAGAAACAGATGCATGAACCCATTAGGGGAAGACGTCGAGAGAGAAACCTTAATTCTCTTTTATTTTGAGGTGATCTCAAAGGGCGCCGTCTTCCCTCCAGCGCACCGAAGCCATGATCCGTTTATTTATAGTGTGGCTTGAAGCGATGTGAGTGGAAAGCTGATGTGCCAAACTCTTGGGGCATTTATTTTTTTTCCTGGGTACCATCACCAACTCAGTCCTGGATGTGCAAACTGCGGATGGCAAAAAAAGCAATTCTATTCTGTCCTAGTCTGGAATATCTTCCTTCCTTCCTTCCTTCCTTCCTTCCTTCCTTCCTTCCTTCCTTCCTTCCTTCCTTCCTTCCTTCCTTCCTTCCTTCCTTCCTTCCTTCCTTCTTACCTACCTACCCTCCCACCTTCCTTCCTTCCTCCCTCTTTCCTTTCTTCATTTCTTCCGTCCCTCCCTTTTTCATTTCCTTCCTTCCTCCTTCCTGTCTTCCTGTCTTCCTTCCTTCCTTCCCTCTCTCCCTCCCTCCTTCCTTCCTTCATTTCTTCCGTCCCTCCCTTTTTCATTTCCTTCCTTCCTCCTTCCTGTCTTCCTGTCTTCCTTCCTTCCTTCCCTCTCTCCCTCCCTCCTTCCTTCCTTCCTACTTACCTACCTTCCCTCCCTTCTTTCTCTTCCTCCCACCTTCCTTTCTTCTCCCTCCCTCTTTCTTTTTCATTTCTTCCCTCCTTCCCTTTTTCCTTTCCTTCCTTCCTTCCTCTTTCCTGTCTCCCTTCCTTCCTACCTACCTATCCACCAGGGGTGGGTTCTAATTACCTTTACTACCAGTTTGGAGCCTTCCACCACTTTTACTACCAGTTCTAAAGAACCGGACAGAACCTGGAGCAACCCACCACTGCTACCTACCCTCCCTTCCTTCCTTTGTTCCTTCCCTCCCTCCCTCCTTCTTTCTCTCCCTCCCACCTTCCTTTCTTCCTGCTTCCTCTTTCCTTTCTTCATTTCTTCCCTCCCTCCCTTTTTCCTTTCCTTCCTTCCTTCCTCCTTCCTTCCTACCTACCCTCCCTCCTTCCTTCCTTCCTTTCCTTCCTTCCCTCCATCCTTCTTTCTCTCCCTCCCACCTTGCTTTCTTCCCGCTCCCACTTTCCTTTCTTCATTTCTTCCCTCCCTTTTTCCTTCCCTTCCTTCCTTCCTCCTTCCTGTCTTCCTTCCTTCCTACCTACCCTCCCTGTGTCCTTCTTTCCCTCTCTTTCCTTCTTTCCTTCCCTCCCTCCCTCTCTTGTTCCTTCCTTCCTTTCTTCCCTCCCTCCTTCCTACCCTCTCCCCAAAACAGATTCTCAGAACCCTCCAAAGGCTTCTCCCCCAGCTCCGTCTGCACAGAGCAGTTATTTTTATTAAAACTAATTTAATTTGGCAACAGTCTACATTCTGTTAATGGGATCATTGTGCATTGCCGCCATCCTCCCGGGTGATGGTTTTTCTTTTCTTTTTTTCCCCTTCTTGTCTTTCTCCTTTTTCCAAAGCAATTTCATAGAATTATTTATTTCAAAGACATGGGGGACGCAGATCCCCAGATTCCTGCCTCTTGAGTTTTTGCAAGGGGTTTGGCTTTGGGCACCTTACTCAGAGTCAGAGAGTTAAGGCTGCTGAAAAAGAAAAGCGGAGGAACTGTAGCTAATCAGCAGATGGGAGAGGAATCCAATAGTAGATTTCCTCGATAAGGAGCATCTCAGCGCAAGATCTGACAATCCGGTCGGAGGCATCGCTTAATTCATAACACGACCTTGAAATGGTGTAAGAGAAATTCTTATGGTGAAGCGCAAACCTCCCTGTGACCACCCTGTGACCGCAGTCTCAGAAAATCCCATTTTTCAATGTTCCTACTGCCCTGCTCTTTTGAGAAACTTCCACGTATCTGAGCTGGCCAGAAGTGATCTGCTTAAAAAGGGGTCTGCAACAGGGGTGAAATGTTCCCGGTTCGGACCGGATCGCTTAAGTTTTAAGTTTTAAGGCAGCTCAGCTGGGATCGTCAGAGGCTTTTCAAAGCATTTTTTTCTGCAACCTCTTGGCTGAGGTGGTAAAAAAAATGCTTTGAAAAGTCTCTGACGATCCCAGCTGAGTTGCCTGATCGGCAGAGGCTTTTCAAAGCATTAGAAAAAAATGCTTTGAAAAGTTAAAAAAAAAAAAAGTTGGCCACACCCACCCAGTCACATTACCACCACCCACCCCACAACCAAGCCATGCCCACAGAACCAGTAGTAACAAATTTTACATTTCACCCCTGGTCTGCAACCTTAAATACTCAAAAAGAGCCTTTTAGACCCGTTTCCCACAGACAAGAAAACACCGGGAGCCACAAAACCTGGGTGGGCGTGGCCAACTCGATGTCACTCACTTCCACCAGTCACATGACCCCCTCCCTAGCCACGCCTACCCAGCCGGTCATTAGGGCAGAGAACCAGTTGTTAAAAAAGACCAGGAACCACAAAATCCTTTTGACATCTCTCTCTCTCTCTCCCCTCCATCCTTTCCTCTCCCCTCTCCCTCTCTCTGTATCTCTCTATGTCTCTCTCTCTCTCTCTCTCCCTCTCTCTGTATCTCTCTCTGCCCCCCTCTCCCTCTCTCTCTGTATCTCTCTATGTCTCTCTCTCTCTCTCTCTCCCTCTCTCTGTATCTCTCTCTGCCCCCCTCTCCCTCTCTCTCTGTATCTCTCTGTCTCTGTCCTGGCCGCTTCTCCATCCCCCGCCATCACCCTTACCTTCTCAGGCCAGGCGAGGAGTGACTGGGAGGGGAGGGCGAGGGGCGGGGCCAGCCAGTAGTGGGATCACCTGACAGGGATCCAGTGGTGGGATCACCTGACAGGGAGCCACAGCAGAGGGCCCAAAGAGCCAAATGTGGCTCCAGAGCCACAGGTTGCTGACCCCTGGCTTAAAACTTTGTGCAGGAATAAAATACTTTGTGTTGGTTTTTAGATGCAATTTTGAAGAAATACTGATTGAATTTGGGTCTTTGAAATAAGGGAAATATATGAAATACTGATTGTTAAAATGATAAATGAATATTATAAAAAGCTGTTTAGATTTGGAATTTAAGATTTAGGGTGATAATAGAATGTTAAATATTAGAACAAGACGTTAGATTGAACGGAAGAAGTGGGTTTAGAACTTTTTTTCTTTTTTTTTCTTTTTCTTCTTTTTTTCTTCTTTAAGATGGTAATGGATGAAATTTGGAATCTATACTTATTTTATACCGGATCAAACGTTTGCTCTAAAAAGATATGTTTTATGTTTAAAATTTAAAAAAAAAATCAAAAAAAACCCCCAAAAATTTGTGCACCCCAATTCTTGCCCTGTTCCTCTTTTTTTCTTTTTTCATGTTTTATTTGTTTTATTTACATAACATTCAATTTTCATCAGACGGTGTGTGGTCTGAGTACAGTTATTTTTGAACAATCGTAACACACATATTTGTTGTGGTATTCGTCACCATAATATTGATAGTATAATAATATAATAGCAATAACACTTAACATCGTCTTCTTTAACAACTCTCCACTTTAACATTTCCTCTTTTTATATCTCCTCCTTTCTAACTTCTGTTTCTATTGTCTAGCCATGGATAAAATATGTCCCATATCAAAAAATACTCAGTTTCTTAAAGAGTTTCTTAAAGAGTGAAAAAAAAAAAGAGTTAAAAAAGAGTTTTAAAAAAGTTATAAAAGAGGGATGGAATCAAGATCATGTGAAGTGTTAATACCACTTTATAATGCCTTGGTAAGGTCACACTTGAAATATTGCATCCAGTTTTGGTCGCTACGATATAAAAAAGATGTGGAGACTCTAGAAAGAGTGCAGAGAAGAGCAACCAAGATGATGAGGGGACTGGAAGCTAAAACATACAAAGAATGGTTGCAGGAACTGGGTATGTCTAGTTTAATGAAAAGAAGGACTAAGGGAGACAGGATAGCAGTCTTCCAATATCTCAGGGGCTGCCCCAAAGAAGAGGGAGTCGAGCTGTTCTCCAAAGCACCTGAGGGCAGGACAAGAAGCAATGGGTGGAAACTAATCAAGGAGAGAAGCAACCGAGAACTAAGGAGAAATTTCCTGACAGCGAGAACAATTAATCGGTGGAACAACTTGCCTCCAGAAGTTGTGAATGCTCTAACACTGGAAATTTTTAAAAAGATGTTGGATAACCATTTGTCTGAAGTGGTGTAGGGTTTCCTGCCTAAGCAGGGGGTTGGACTAGAAGACCTCCAAGGTCCCGTCCAACTCTGTTATTCTATGATTCTTCTTTATCCTTAATAGTAAGTGTTACTCTATCCCAGGGGTCGGCAACCTTAGAGCCACAAAGATCCTAACCGGAAGCCCCCCATTGAATTCTGGAGCCAATCAAAAGTCCAGTTCCCCCCCCCCCACCATAGAGTCTCCTCCTAGAGTGGCATCCTTTTTCCTCTACCTCTCCTAACCGAAAGTCCTATCAATCGTGGAGCCGACCGGCGACAGGGAGCCCCAACAGAGGGATAAAAGAGCCACATGCGGCTCCAGAGACGCAGGTTGCTGACCTCTGGTCTATCCATTTCTGCGCATTCTAATATTTCCTTTTCTTGCCCTGTTCCTTTTGAAAAACACAAGGACCCACACAAAAACAAATTTCTCCACCTGTTCTATGGATTTTCTCCCCTTTTGCTATCTTCATAGCCAAGCTTGATCATCCTGGGCAGAGAATCGTTTGTGACTTTAAAAAAAGACAAAATGATGCATAAGAGAGGTGGGCTACAGTTCCCTCCCTATCCTGCAGTCTCAAAGCACCATGGAAATAGGAACATCTGCTGGAATTTGTGAACAGCTGACTTCAGCGAGAGAAATCACTTCCTTGGCTTTCGATAATGGCGAGAAGAATAAATCACCCAGGCAATAAAACTTGGAAGGCCGGGAGGGGCCAGGGAGGCAGAAACCCCTGATCTAACATCTTTAAAATGAAGTGAATAACAATCCCATTAGTATTCTGCAGGCAGCGGTGTCCCAAACTTTTCCAGACAATGCACTGTTGACAAAAAAATAAAAATATTTTAAAAATCATAGATAACTTTGAAGCCTATCAGCATTCAGAATAGAATAACACAATAACAGAAGGCACCTTGGAGGTCTTCTAATCCAAGGAAACCCATCTATCATTCCAGACCAGGGGTCGGCAACCTTAAACACTCAAAGAGCCATTTGGACCCATTTCCCACAGAAAAGAAAACACCGGGAGCCACAAAACCCTTCTTGTGCCTGACTATTTCCTGAGTGGCCACAAAACTAGCATATATAGTTTTTTGGGGTTTTTTTTATTTGATTTATATGCTGCCCTTCTCCGGAGACTCAATGCGTTAAGCAACAGCCTTCATACTTTTGTATATTTATACAAAGCCAGTTTATTGCCCCCACAAACTGGGTCCTCATTTCACCTACCTTAGAAAGAATGGAAGGCTGAGTCAACCTTGAGCCTGGCGAGATTCGAACTAGCAGTAATTGCAGGCAGCTGAATGATAATAACAGGCTATTAGTCTGCTGTGCTACCAGGCTCTTCACATTGAATTAAAGATTCTGCTTTCTTCTGAAACTTTTCTTGGATTTATCCATGGTTGGCCTTCTGGGGGTTGAAAAGCTTAATAAATTGTGCATCGCTGGGTGTCACAACATTGGCAGTTGTGATGCATATTTTGAACAACAGGGAGCCGCAGCAGATGGATGAAAGAGCCACATGCGGCTCCAGAGCCCCGGGTTGCTGACCCCTGTTCCAGACCAGTGGCCGTGCAGTCTCTTCTTAAAACCTCCAGCGTTGGAGCACCCATAACTTTTGGAAAGGCAAGCCGTTCCACTGAATAACAGAATAATGGAGTTGGAAGGGACCTTGGAGGTCATCTAGTCCCACCCCCCACCCAAGCAGGAGACCCTACACTATATCTTACAGATGGCAGTCCAGTCTCTTCTTGAAAGCTTCCACTTCTTGAAAGCTTCCACTTCTTGAAAGCTTCCACTTCTTGAAAGCTTCCACTTCTGAAGGCAACTTCTGTTCCATGGGTTGATGGTTCTCACTGTCAGAAAATTCCTCCTTATTTCCAGGTTGAATCTCTCCTTGATCCATAGGTCTTCTAGTCCAACCCCCAGCTCAGGCAGGAAACCCTATCTCATTCTGGACAAATGGTCCTGTCTCTTTTTGAAAACCTCCAGTGATGGAGCACCCCCAACTTCTGAAGTTCCACTGGTTAATTGTTCTCACTGGAACAAACTCAGGAAGTTTCTCCTAGGTTGCTTCTCTCCTTAAATAGTTTCCACCTGTTGCTTCTTGTCCTGCCCTCAAGTGCTTTGGAGAATAGCTTGACTCCCTCTTCTTTGTGGCAGCTCCTGAGATTTTAGAACACTGCTATCATGTCCCCCCTAGTCCTCCTTTTCATTAAACTAGACATACCCTGCAACTGTTCTCCCTATGTTTTAGCCTCAAGTCCCCTAACCCTCTTTCTTGCTCTTCTCTGCACTCTTTCTAAGACTCTCAACATCTTTTTTTTAATATTGTGGTAACCAGTTTCCCACTAGCTGGTGATTCAAAATGGCAAAAGAGATTTGTGCCAATGATAGGGGGCGAGTTGCACAACCTTCATGCGTTGCTTCTGCTCAACCCTCTTCTAGAATCACGTAGAGGCTTTTAAACACAGGTGGATCGTGACGAGAGGTTCCACCTTCCTTCCTAGGAATGAGCTTCAATGAAGATCGCCTTCCATTGGGCTTCAATTCGGTCTCTTAGAAATCTTTACAACAGGCTGGGCAAACATACCTCTCAAACGATTTACTTGGAGTAGACTTACAAACTAGAAAAAAAGAGAAAGAGGAGAGGTGTTGTAGGGTTTGATGAACACAAGTCAAGATGGTCATGTGTGTGTGTGGGGGGGTTTGATATTATCCCATCATCCAATATGAAGGATGGAAACTAATCAAGCAGAGAATCAACCTAGAAAAGAGCAACGGCTGTGTGATCCACCAGCAGCCTGCAGAGCTGGCAGCGGACAGTGAGGAGGCTGAGGAAGAAGATGGGCCAGTCCTGGAGGCTGGGAAAGGCCCGGATGAGGGCTCTGCGTCAGAGGCAGAGATGGGGCCAGGGCCATCGGGGAGTGATGTACGGACTCTGGAGCCTCCAGAGACTGACAGTAGAGAGGCAGAGGAACAGGAGGAGCCTGTTCCTAATGCATGCATGAGAAGAGCTGCCAGAAGGCAAGATCAGCTAAAGCAAAAAGGACGACTCGGCAGTAAGGCCCAGAGATGATTGGCCACTCCCATAAGGCTTAAAAGACCAACAACGGCTCTTGGCCTCTTTGCCGGAAAACAACGTTGATAGATTTGTTACTTGTCTTGCTGCATTTATTTCTTGTTGGCCTTTCCTGCTTCTGAACTTTTGCCAAGAAAAGCCTTTGGCAGGTAATTAGACCAAGGTTGGTGATAAGGCTGAAGAATTGTGTTGCGAAGAATTTGTTTTGAATTAGTTTGGACTACGCTGAGAATGAGTTAATTCTCAGCTGTTCTAATAAAGTCTGTTTGTTTCGAACTGATTGCGTCAGATAATACCTCCTTGGACCTGGGTCACAACAGAGGCTTGCCTCCAGAAGTTACGTATGCTCCATCACTGGAGTTTTTCAAGAAGAGACTGGACAGATATTTGTGTCAGATCTGGAAGCCATCTTTTGTACTGGTCATCTTGCCCTGCACCTGGAGGGCTAGAACTGGGAGGCATCTCCAGTTGGGACGGCGCTTGGATTGGACCATGTGATGGACTTGTGGGTGCTGGGCAGGGACTTGGTCTTTCTTTTGGGTGGGGAAAACCTGGAAGCTTTCAGATTCGGGTTTTCCCAGATGTGCCAATATGACATCTCTAATAAAGTTTAGCTTTGAGGAAATTCAAGCCTCGGAGTCTTCTTTCGTTGGGCGTATTACTTGGAACCCTGACATTTTCTTTGGAATGCTCTAAGCAGTGATGGCGAACCTTTTAGAGACCGAGTGCCCAAACTTCAACCCAAAGCCTACTTATTTATCCCAAAGTGCCAACGCGGCAATTTAACCTGAATGCTGAGGTTTTACTACCTAAAATAATGATAAACAACGCAAGGTTCAGCTAACTGTTCTAAGAGAAACGTGATAAGTGCAGTTTTATGCCCCTTCATTTTTTTTTCTGCTTTTGAAATATTACGTTTAGCAACAATAAAAAAGAAAAACTTGTGTAATATCATTTCCTCCTGAGGTCCAGACCATCCCCACCCTATTGGCCTTCCGAAAAGCGGTGAAGATCTGGTTTTTCCGGCAGGCCTGGGGGCCGTTGATCTCACTGTTGCAATCTTGTGAGATCCGGCCATAAATGGTATGAATGGGTTTTAATATTTTCATTTTAAAATGTTTTTATAATAGTTTTTAAAAAAAATGTATTGTAAGCCACCTTGAGTCTCCGGAGAAAGGCGGCATATAAATTAAACTAATAAATAAATAAATAAATAAATAAATAAATAAATAAATAAATAAATAAATAAATAAATAAATAAATAAATAAATAAATTTCTCTTTCCTTCTCTCTCTCTCTCTCTCTCTCTCCCTCTCTTTCTCTCTGTTTCTCCCTCTCTCTCTCTCTCTCTTTCTCTCTCTCTCTCTCCTTCTCTCTCTCTCTCTCTCTCCTTCTCTCTCTTTCCCCCTCCCTCTCTCTTTCTCTCTCTTTCCCTCTCTTTCCCTGGAGAAACCCGATGGAGCTGGGTTGGGGCAATGGCGTGCATGTCCACGGAGAGGGCTCTGCGTGCCACAGGTTCACCACCAGGGGTATAGGGTCTCTTGCTTGGGCAGGAGGTTGGACTAGAAGATCTCCAGGGTCCCTTCCAACTCTCTCATTTTGTTCTATCCTTTAACACCAGTATGGTCCGTAGGGTTAGGTTTTCCATCTTCTTCTTGAGTTTCAAGTCAAGGATTGGCCAGCTGCCAGATCTTTTGAAACCTCCCGGATCCTTCACTTTCTCCCCCCCTCCCCCAATGGCCTAAATCTTCCTCTTGTTAACTCCAATCACTTGGGCAGGCAGTTCCTCCACTTATAACGTTGTTCCATCTTGTACAGTGCGACATAATGGCTGTTATTCATCAACTTGATGTTCTGGCTTAACAATACCAATCACGCTCAACTCATCTCTCCCTTTCAATTCCAAATCAATTTCCCCGGGAGGAAATTGATTTGATTAGTGATCCATTTGCTTCGCCTCTTTCAATTTGTTGAAGGTTGTTTGGGTGACCTCCCAAGAATCGCCCAGGCGTTGCGTCAAGCGTTTCCTATTTATAGTCTCACGCAGGGCAAGTCCAAGGGATGAATTGATTTCGTAACCTTCCATTGATAAGATTCCTACAGGAGGAATCCTGTGTTTTCTCAGGTTTGGGCATCAATCAATCAGAATATTAAGCCCTAAGGTCAGATAAAGTAAAATATCTAATACCAGCAGTAGAATGGATGGATGGATGGATAGTAGATGATAAATATAGATAGATGATAGATAGATAGATAGATAGATAGATAGATAGATAGATAGATAGATAGATAGATGATAGAAAGGTAGGTAGATAGGTAGGTAGATAGTAGATAGATAGATAGATAGATAGATAGATAGATAGATAGATAGATAGATAGATAATAGGTAGGTAGGTAGATAGATAGACAGACAGATAAATAAATATGGATGAATGGATGGATGAATGGATGGATGATAATAGATGGACAGACAGGTAGATGATAGATAGATAGATAGATAGATAGATAGATAGATAGATAGATAGATAGATAGATGATAGATAGATAGAAAGGTAGGTAGATAGGTAGGTAGATAGTAGATAGATAGATAGATAGATAGATAGATAGATAGATAGATAGATAGATGATAGGTAGGTAGATAGATAGATAGACAGACAGATAAATATGGATGGATGGATGATAATAGATGGACAGACAGGTAGATGATAGATAGATAGATAGATAGATAGATAGATAGATAGATAGATAGATAGATAGAGATAGGTAGATAGATAGATAGATAGATAGATAGATAGATAGATAGATAGATAGAAAGGTAGGTAGATAGGTAGGTAGATAGTAGATAGATAGATAGATAGATAGATAGATAGATAGATAGATAGATAGATAGATAGATAGATGATAGACAGACAGACAGACAGACAGACGGACAGACAGACAAAGGGTGAGTTTCCTTTAGCACTTGGAACAGTAAGTATTTTAAATCTTGCATGAGAACTGGGCCAACCCTCTGCAGCTGCCTCAGTTTAGGCCTCAAAGAAATTTATCTCTAGAAATAGTTTTACTGTAAAACAACATATTTCGTATTCTACCCAAAGATTTCTGAAGGGTGACTTCGGTGAACGTCAACTAAAAAGGGTTTCTAAATTCATAAGAAGGTGTCCACAGCAATCTTGCACCCTGGCCTGTGGAAGTAGTTCCAGCTGTGTAGCAAGATTGCCCTTTCTCCCCTATTCTCACCTCAAACCCAAGGGCGGAGATGACCGTGGGAAACCACCGAACGTCTCGTGCCTGCGGTTGAGACATGTCAAGAGTTCAGAGGGCTTAGTTCCTGCATTACACTGTCTGCCAGAAGATGGTGCTGATGTTTTACTTCACTCTGAATATTGGTTCTGAACCTATAAGAGCTCTTGTTCTTTTCTAAGATGTTGCCTTTAACGCAAGCTTGTTTCCCTGGATGTTTAGTTGTTCAGTTGCTAAGTCGCTTCTGACTCCTCGTGTTGTGGTCCGCTGGCAGCCTGCAGAGCTGGCAGCAGAGTCGGACAGTGAGGAGGCTGGGGAGGAACATGGGCCAGTCCTGGAGTCTGGGGAAGGCTCGGACGAGGGAGGCAGAGAAAGGACCATCTGGGAGGTACGTGCTGCCTCCAGAGCCTCCGGAGTCAGACCTCAGCGAGGAAGAGGAACCTGTTCCCAGTGCATGCATGCACAGAGCTGCCAGAAGGCAAGAACAGCTAAAACAAAAGGGATGCCTCAGGAGTAGGGCTGGGAGATGATTGGCCCCTCCCATAAGACTTAAAAGAGGAGCAAAGGCATGTGGGCCTTTGCAGGAAGCAACATTGTTAATTATATGAAGTTTAAAGCCTGAAGCTCTGTTTGATTCTGGACTCCGTGTGCCTTTGCCAATTAGGTCTTTGGCAGAGTGTCAAGGGAGATAAAGGTGGGTGATTATCTCGAAGGACTTCTCCCGATGGACTCTTTATAACTAATTGGGACTCAGCTGTCAATGAACGTAATTCATAGCTGTTGCAATAAAAGAGGTTTTTGGGACTACTCGTGTGTTTTAATGACTCAGGAAGCCTAGGTCAGAACACCTCATGACCTCGTGGACCATAGCACGCCAGGTCCTCCTGCCCTCCACTGACTCCCTAAATTTGCCCAAACTCACACCCACTGCTTTGATGCCATTATCTAAATACCTCCTCCTCTACCTTCCCCGTCTCCTTTGGTCTTCCATCTTTTCTGACCTCAGGTCTTCTCCAATAAGTCCTCTCTTTTCCTTTGGTGGCCAAAGTATTTGAGCTTCAAGCTTCAGGATCTGTCCTTCCAAATGTTCATTTGGATGTTCATTTCCTTTAGGATAGACTAATTGGGTCTCTTTTGCAGTCCAAGAGACTTTCAAGAGTCTTCCCCAACATCTCTAGATGTATATGACTACAATTTCCATAATCATGCAACCCAGCCCTTTCTAGCTTGTGTAGAGATCCTGGGATCAAGTGTATCTTCAGGATCTGTCCTTCCAAAGGACAGTCGGGGTTCTTCATTTCCTTTAGGATTGACTGATTGAATCTCCTTGCAGTCCAAGGGACTCTCAAAAGTCTTCCCCAACATCTGTAGATATATATGACTGCAATTTCCATAATCACCCACCCAGTCCTTTCTAGCTTGTATAGCGATCCTGGGATCAAGTGTAGCTTTAGGATCTGTCCTTCCAAAGACAGTCAGGGTTGATTTAATAGATAACAGATTAACAGAGTTGGAAGGGACCTTGTAGGTCATCTAGTCCAAGCCACCACTCAAGCAGGAGACCTGCACCTTTTCTGACAGAAGGCAGTCCAGTCTCTTCTTGAAAGCTTCCAGTGATGAAGCTCCCACAACTTCTTTGCAGTCTTCTTTGCAGTCCAAAGGACTCTCAAAAGTCTTCCCCAACATCTCTAGATATCTGTGACTACAATCTCCATAATCACTCAACCCAGCCCTTTCTAGCTTGTATAGAGATCCTGGGATCGAGTGTAGGACTTTCTTTATGCAATCTAGGTGTAGATAAGGCCTATGGACACTTTAGAAGCTTCTTCATGTCATCTTAGTTTTGGCTAGTTATAAGGATGGTTTCATCCTTACTTGGAAATATGGACTGAACCTCGGATCTTCTGTTCTTTGCCTGGAGTTACAGATCTTCACCAAAGGACACAAGACATGAATATAATAGAATAACAGAGTTGGAAGGGACCTTGGAGGTCTTCCAGTCCGACCTCCTGCTTAGGCAGGAAACCCTACACCGCTTCAGACAAATGGTTATCCAACCTCTTCTTAAAAACTCCCAGTGTTGGAGCATTCACAACTTCTGGAGGCAAGTTGTTCCACTGATTAATTGTTCTCTCTGTTAAGAAATTTCTGCTTAGTTCTAGGTTGCTTCTCTCCTTGATTAGTTTCCACCCATTGCTTTTTGTCTTGCCCTCAGGTGCTTTGGAGAATAGCTTGACTCCTTCTTCTTTGGGGCAGCCCCTGAGATATTGGAAGACTGCTATCATGTCTCCCCTAGTCCTTCTTTTCATCAGATTAGACATACCCAGTTCTTGCAACCATTCTTCATATGTTTTAGCCTCCAATCCCCTAATCATCTTTGTTGCTCTTCTCTGCACCCTTTCTAGAGTCTCCACATCTTTTTTACATCGTGGCGACCAAAACTGAATGCAATATTCCAAGGGTGGCCTTACCAAGACCTTATAAAGGGGTATTAATCCTTCACGTGATCTTGATTCTATCCCTCTGTTGATGCAGTCTAGAACTGTGTTGGCTTTTTTGGCAGCTGCAGCACATGGCTGGCTCCTATTTAAGTGATTGTCCACTAGGACTCTGAGATCCCACTCACAGTTACTACTATTGAGCAAGGTACCACATATACTGTACCTGTGCCTTTGGTTTTCCTTGCCTAAATGTACTCCATCTTACATCGCTCCATCTTAGCCTGGATGTGATCCCTGAGTGGGTAGGGTTGGATCCCTGGCTGGCTTAGACCAGGGGTGAAATCTACTTACCTTCCCTACCAGTTTGGAAGTGCGCGCATGTCCCATGTGCACGGCAACCCTCTGTGCATGTGCAGAGGGTAAAAAACAGGTTACTTCTTGGTTAAAACCAGGAAGTAACAACCGGGGCAGAGCCTCGAGCTGCCATCGCTACCGGTTCTCCGAACCACCGGCTGTCATCGCTACCAGTTTGGCCGAACTGGGCCGAACCGGGAGCATTTCACCCTTGGCTTAGACCAACCTTATAAGCAGAAAATAAGGAGGAAGCAGCTATGTTTTTATTTGCCACGTGAAGTAGCTTTCCCTACTTAAGAGTTCCGAGTTCCTTGACCGTTGATGGATTTTAGCTGCTAAACCGTGATTCCTTCTGCAATTAAAAAAACCCTGTGTTCTCTTGTTTTGTGGTGGCTGAGTTCAGATAATGTTTCTCTCATTTTGACTGGTGCCTTTTAAAAAGAGGGCTCTTTGTCTGCTCTTTTGAACAATTTCTTTTTAATTTTACGACGCTCATATTTCTTGATGCTGGTTTATTACATTGGGCTCGGATTGATCGTATGTATATTTTATGATTGCAAACCGCTCTGAGATTTTTTTGATTATTTTGTGCGGGAGGGAGGGAAACAGAAGATGTCACCAGTCCAGGATGGGAGTATGGATTTTCGCATCCAGAAGGATTTTATTTCCAAGGCATTATATCTATATTGTTGATGCTTTTGTCACCGTTATTATTTCACAAATACCTTTTCTTTTAAATAAAAAAGATGGAACAGTGCAATATAAAAACATTGAATGAGTATCAGTGCCATGGTGCCAGAAAAATCTAGACAAATTCAGCAGAAGGTTGAAGCAGAGCGAGTGTATAAATTATCTGGATTTATTGCTGACAGAAAGATATAGTGGAATTTCTTTTTTTTTTAAATGGAACCGTCTGGAGCATGGAAATAATTGGAAGGGATGAGGTTCAAAGTTAATATAAAGGTAAAGGTTCCCCTCGCACATATGTGCTAGTGGTTCCCACCTCTAGGGGGTGGTGCTCATCTCCACTTCAAAGCCGAAGAGCCAGCACTGTCCAAAGATGTCTCCGTGGTCATGTGGCCAGCATGGCTAAATGCCAAAGGCGCATGGAATGCTGTTACCTTCCCACCAAAGGTGGTCCCTATTTTTTTACTTGCATTTTTTACGTGCTTTCGAATGGCTAGGTTGGCAGAAGCCAGGACAAGTCACGGGAGCTCACACCGTTACGCAGCACATGGGATTCGAACTGCTGAACTAATGACCTTTCGATCAATAAGCTCAGCATCTTAGTCACTGAGCCACCATGTCCCTATAAATGTTAATATATCCTCCCCTAAATCAAAGTCATCTAGAGGTGGGGGTCAAAAACTAAAGATGGCATCCATGACCCGTAAAAAGGGGTGGGGCCTCGATCACAAGGTTAAAGCCACCATCTTTACTTGTTCTAATCCTCTTGAAGAAAATGATGAGACTCAACCCATACATTTAAAAACATAGATAAAACTAAGATGTGAAACAAGGCATGTAGCTGAAGGTTCAAAGTTGTTGGTGAATTAGAAGGGGTGGGGGGAAGCCTTGCTAACTGGGGAATTCTGGAAGTCCACACATTTGAAGGTAGAAAAGAGAAAAGGAGAGGAGAGGAGATGAAGGGAGGGGAGGGGAGGGGAGAGGAGGGAGAGGAGGGAGAGGAGAGGAGAGGAGAGGAGAGGAGAGGAGAGGAGAGGAGAGGAGAGGAGAATAGAATAGAATAGAATTCTTTATTGGCCAAGTGTGATTGGACACACAAGGAATTTGTCTTGGTGCATATGCTCTCAGTGTACATAAAAAGACAAGATATGTTCATCAAGAATCATAAGGTACAACACTTAATGATAGTCATAGGGTAGAAATAAGCAATATAAATCGTAGGGATACAAGCAACAAAGTTACAGTCATACAGTCATAAGTGGAAGGAGATGGGTGGTGGGAACAATGAGAAGATTAATAGTAGTGGAGACTTAGTAAATAGTTTGATAGTGTTGAGGGAATTATTTGTTTAGCAGAGTGATGGTGTTCGGGGAAAAACTGTTCTTGAAGTCCACACATCTTAAAGTTGTCATGCTGGCTGGGGAATTCTGGAAGTTGAAGTCTACATATCATAAGGTTGAAATCTACACATGTTCCGGTAGTCATGCTGACTGGGGAATTTTGAGAGTCAAAGTCCATACATCTTTAAGATTGAAGTCCACAGATCTTAAGATTGCCATGCTGGCTGAGGAATTCTGGGAGTCCACACATCCTAAGGTTGAAGTCCACACAATTTAAGTCATCATGCTGGCTGGGAAAATCTGGGAGGGGAAGTCCATACATTTTCAAGTGGCCATGGTTAAGAAACACCGTTTTAAGATATCAGGAGATACCTTGAGTTGACATCCTCATTGTTTTCTTCAAGGTACTTTTCCTCCTTATAGACACATAACTTTTCACTTGTGACACCTCAGCTTTTCCAAAAGCAGAAACAGATGTTCATGAGAGATAAAAAGAGAGGTGATTATGCAATAAGATTGAGCAGTCTTTTGTAGTTAAGCATACTGAAGCTTAATCAAAGAGAAGAAGGTAGATATCTCTCGTTCATTGCTTTTCAATCATTTCTGATCAGTGTTAGAAATGGCAGCTTGAAAGCCTCTTTTTCTGCAGGGAACATTTTATTAATTCCAACTGATTGTGTATTTGTGTGGTTTTCCTCAAGGAAACAGTAAAAACATGATAGGTATTTTTGTAAATGAAAGCAGTCAGAAAACATCTGTTGAAAGGGATAATGCTTAAGTAGTTTTGCTGTTGCTCTGAAAAACTTAAGTTACATTCAGCAGAGATTAATTTTTCATTGTCCTCCAGTTAAGATGAGAATTGCTTACCCGGAATTACTGATGGAAAACATCACATGGAGCTCCAGATCATAAAAATTGGATGTGGCTGGGAACATCAAATGGATCTCTAAATTTTGGAGAACAGAAAGACTCTATTCCCCTAACTTTTTCAGCGATGTTCTTACTTTAATAAATCATCATGTACGACCAAGACATTTTGATATCCAGAATGGAAGTTAAGATGCGCTGTTCTATGGGCCCAAAATTTTATTGGTCCAATAGTTGAATCTTTATTTAACACCGGTTAAAAGGTCATCTTCTCTAGAGATTAGAGAAGCAGGTTGTCCTAAAAAGGAAGAAAGCATTCTTGAGTGGCACATACAGATGGGTCTTCTCATCTTTGCTAGTGATACCAAACTTCATTTGGTTTCACATCTGGGTCACATCACAGGGGTCAAACTTGGCTCCTGTCAGGGCTCCGACAAATGCCCTAATTAACGCATGAGCCTCAAGCCAGGTTTCAAAAGAAATCCAGTTATTTATTAGGAGCAACATGTTGGCAGCTTCCCAAGTGTAGTCAACTCTGCTGCACATAATTTATGGCTCAGCTCTGACCCTGTTTCCCCCCTCCTCTCAGGCTGTGTCATAAATCACATTCTCCAACGAGGCACTTTCCCGGGCTGTAGAAACCACGTCTCACAAACTGGTAATCTGAGATCCAACCTTGGAGGAAGGTATGCGTGGAATGTGGCTGCTGAATTGTTCTGTCAGTTCTTCCCCCTTTCTGCCCATGGCAACTTGAGAGCAGACTGGAAATGCTTAGCTAGTTGACAGCACCATATCTTGCTTGTGCATCTGTCTTCTGGAGAGTAGAGTTGATATCTCCAGCTGATGATTAGGGAAAGGAAATACTTCTCAGATGAATGTTCTGGTGAGTCAGTTCTTCAATGGTCCGAGCATTCTGAGACGCACAGAAGACACCAACAATTGAGAAGGAAAGATGGTGACCACGAATAAGCCTTTGATCAAGAAGTGATGATATTTATGAGAGGAGGAGCACCCTTTGAGTGGGGATTTTGCTTCAGGAAAGGAATGAGTGAAGTACAATTGTGAAGTCACACCAACCTCTACTTCTAAGAAATCAGAGTTGCTACAATGATTCATTGGTATACCTTGTCTTCTGGGATGGAGCATCCTGCAACCTTATGAATGGTGCTGATTCTTTGCACCTGACATTAATAGCAATAGCATTTAGACCTATATACCGCTTTATAGTGCTTTACAGCCCTTTCTAAGCAGTTTACAGAGTCAGGGAGGAAGGAAGGGCGGGCAATAACACTAGCAATAGCACTTAGACTTATAGACTGTTTTGCAGTGCTTTTCAGCCCCCTCTCTAAGCAGTTTACAGAGTCAGCATGTTGCCCCCAACAATCTGGGTCCTCATTTTACCCACCTCGGAAGGATGGAAGGCTGAGTCAACCTTGAGCCAGTCAGGATCGAACTCCTGGCAGTTGGCAGAATTAGCATGCAATGCTGCATTCTAACCACTGTGCACCATGGAAGGAAGGAAGGAAGGAAGGAAGGAAGGAAGGAAGGAAGGAAGGAAGGAAGGAAGGAAGGAAGGAAGGAAGGAAGGAAGGACAATAGCAATAGTCCTTAGACTTATATACCGCTTCACAGTGCTTTACAGCCTTCTCTAAGCGGTTTACAGAGTCAGCACGTTGCCCCCAACAATCTGATTCCTCCTTTTACTGACTTTGGAAGGATGGAAGGCTGAGATTTGAACTGCCAAATTGCAGTCAGCCGGCAGTCAGCAGAAAGTAGCCTGCAGTACTGCACTCTAAGCGCTGCGCCACCGCGGCTCGTCAGCCTAATCAGCCTAGAAGATTTATTCAAGCCTACACAGAAGAATCTAGTCAACAAAAGTTCAGTATTAAATCGGTACCAGATAAGAGTCAACGGAATTCAGGAGGGGTTGGACTTGAACTCTTTGTGGGAACGTAACAACCCTAAACTGATGGCATGCTTAACTCCCCCCCCCAGCTCTTCCTGCTCTTCCTACAATACATGAAGTAACTGCCATCAAACAGTTGGTTTGAAACCCTCTCCTCTACTTCTTGTAATTCTGGTCCAACCGTGATCATATTTCTCATATATCTACTTATGTGGTTCCTGCCTAGAGGGAACCATGTAGCTCTGGTTGGAAACAGAACACTGGATTAAGTAGACAGGGGCTTGTTTTTTAAGCCCCTTCTCTGGGGGAGGGTGGGGAAGGATGTGACAGCTGATCAATAGGCTAGGAGAAGCCAATCAATATTGTAGGGGGAAAAAAAACCCCAGCAAAACAGTGTTTCTGGCAGTTCACGAGAAAACGAATTACCTCCTCGCGGAGATAAAGTTCATCCATCTTTCCATTCAACCTGTGCTTTGTGGCAGGGTTAGTTGTGAGTTGATCTCGTCTGGGCCGCCCATCATGTTTCTGCGCTGACCTTCTGCAGAATTTAGTTTTGACTTAAATGTCAAGGAACTGTTGAGACGGGAGCTTTGGAGAAGCGCATCTCCAAATAGGCATCAGCAAGGAGTTTTGCTGCTGCTGCTGCTGTTCCCAAGTGTGTGTGTGTGTGTGTGTGTGTGAGAGAGAGAGAGAGAGAGAGAGAGAGAGAGAGAGAGAGAGAGAGAGAGAGAGAGAGAGAGAGAGAGAGAGAGGGAGCGCAACTGGGTGACTAAGCCAATTATCAGGAAACTCTGACTTCTAGTCCTGCTTTAGACATGAAAGCCAGCTAGGTGACTTTGGGTCAATCACCAAGAGACTTTGAGTTCTAATCCTGCCTTAGGCATAACAGCCAACTGGGTGACTTTTGGGCCAATCACCAAGTTGAGTTGAGTTAAATCCTCTGTGCATTCCTGCCTCTTTCTCGGTGCCTTGTTGAAATCCCTATTTTCAGCTAAGCTTGGGGGGGAAAAGAGGCCGTTCCATTTACACCTCCGATATTCTCAGTTCTTTGACTTGTCATAAATAAGTTTGTCCTCCCAGTCAAAATAGGAAAGCAGCATCAATAATTACAAAGAAGGCAGAGCAGGAAGGGAGATGGATCCTTCTCTGCCCTATTAAGAGAGTCAAAAAGTAAAGCAGAGACAGATAGTGGTCTAAGCACCTGCAATTACTGCTGGTTCGAATCTCTCCAAGGCTCAAGGTTGACTCAGCCTCCCATCCTTTCTAAGGTAGGTGAAATGAGGACCCAGTTTGTGGGAGCAATAAGCTGACTTTGTATAAATATACAAAAGTATGAAGGCTATTGCTTAACGCATTGTAAGCCACCCTGAGTCTCCGGAGAAGGGCGGCATATAAATCAAATTAAAAAAAAATTAAAAAATTCAGATTCTGATTAGGGCTGGGTTTCACTTACCTTTACCACCAGTTCACCACATGTGCGCTGTTCACGAATGCGCCCAGCCTTCTGTGCGTGCACTTTGCTCGTTCACATGTCTTCTATGCATGAGCCCAGCCTCAAAAACTTGCCTAAATAGCATGACTTGGAGCCTGGGCAGGTGGGCGGGGCCACCCGCGATCGCCGCTACCGGTTCACGCGAACCAGCTGAATACCACCTTTGAACCGGCTGAATACCACCTCTGATCCTGATCAATGATGAATTCCCATCTATTCTATGTAGCTGTTGAGTCGGACAGTGAGGAGGATGGGGAGGGCAATGTGCCAGTCCTGGAGTCTGGGGAAGGCCTGGACAAGGGCTCTGCATCAGAGGCAGAGATGGGGCCAGGGCCATTTGGGAGTGATGCGCAGACTCCGGAGCCTCCAGAGGCAGACAGCAGAGAGGCAGAGAAACAGGAGGAGCCTGTTCCTAGTGCACGCATGCGAAGAGCTGCCAGAAGGCAAGAGCAGCTAAAGCAAAAAGGACAGCTTGGGAGTAAGGCCAGGAGATGATTGGCCACTCCCAGAAGGCTTAAAAGAGCAGCAAAGGCTCTTGGGCTCTTTGTAAGAAAGCAACATTACTACATTTGTTTCTTGTCAGGCCTCTCTTGTTTCTGAACTTCGTGGGGCTTTGCCAAGAAAAGCCTCTGGCAGGGTGCCAAAGAAGACAAAGGTTTGTGATAAGGCCGAAGGACTTTTTCTGAAGGACTTGTTTTGGAATTAATTTGGACTAAGCTGAGAATGAAGTAATTCTCAGCTGTTCTAATAAAATAAGTTTGTTTAGGAACTGATTGTGTCTGGTAATAACTACTTGGGCCTAGGTCACAACAGTAGACTCTGGTACTCACTGGCATCTGTGCCTGTCCTTAATATTTTTTTTACATAGTTTGGAATATTGTTCCTTTTATTTTCCTATATTGCATTTTTATTTCTCAGGATAGAGATATTGTGGACAAAAATCATTAAAACACTTCCATCCATTTGTCCCTTTGACTCTCTGTTCTGTTTGCTGATCTATAAGCTGGGCCAAAATGCAAAGATGGACATTTAACAATGAACAATTTTGTTGTGTTCCCAAGAGTGGACAGTGACTTGTTTATCCTCTAGGAAAGGATGACAGAGGTGGACCAAAATATGACCGATTCTGCCATAAGGCCCTCTAAATTCTGTTTTTCTCCAAGAACCATCAGCCGAGTAGCAAGGATGGTCCTTACGCTGATTGGGCTTCATGGAGATGTTATCGGCTAACTTGCATCCTAACAAACTCGGTGTCAAGTAAGGTTCACACTTCTTGTTCTCGGAATGGGTATTGTGTCCTTCAGAATTAGAATGTTGTGTTGAAAACAAACCTAAGCCAATATAAGTTTAACAGAATTTACCCTCTAAAAGCATCCACTCGGCAGCAAATAAGCTTGTTTAGGGTTCCAATTTTCTTAAATAACTTGTCAGGCCTGGAAGCCATCTTTTGCATTAGGCCTTCAGACCTGCCACATTTTGGGGGTGTTACTTGGAACCCTGACATAACTACAGGTAGTGTTGTGGCCCATACGTAGCCTGTGCAGCTAGCAGCTGATTCAGACAGCGAGGAGGCTGGAGTGGTGCTGCGCCAGCAGCCTGTGCAGCTGGCACTCGAGTCGGACAATGAGGAGGCTGGAGAAGAAGTGGTGCCAGAGGCAGGGATTCAGCCAGGGCCTTCAGAACCTCCAGAAGCTCCCTTAAGTGAAGAGGACGAAGAGGAGGAGCCTCTTCTCGATGCACAGGCACGCAGAGCTGCCAAAAGGCAGGAGTGGCTCCTCAGGAGGAGGTCTCCTTGAGAGTAAGGCTTGGGGCTAATTGGCCACTCCCTTAGCCTATTTAAGGAGGAACGCCAACTGAAGCAATTTGCAGAGAACAACTTCGTTCACATACCTTCGTGTCTTGTCTTGCTTATCTTATCAGCTTCCTGCAAATTGCTTCTGGGCATTCTGCCAACCACAGTAAGCTTTCAGTTATTATTCTTTGAATTCTTGGGGGCTGTTAATGCAGTTCATTAACAGCCGTTGTTGTAAAAGACTGGTTTATTTAGTAAACCAAGATTTGTGTGTGCTGCGTTCTTTGGGGTCCGTAGCTGGGGCAGAACAGGTAGTCCTTGACTTACAACAGTTCATTTAGTGATTGTTACAAGAGCACTGAAAAATGTTGAATAGAATAGAATAGAGCTGGAAGGGACCTTGGAGGTCTTCTAGTCCAGCCCCCTGCTCAAGCAGGAGAACCTATACTATTTCAGATAAGTGGCTGTGTAGTTTCTTCTTAAAAACCTCCAGCGATGGAGCAACATCTGAAGTCCAGCTGTTCCACTGGTTAATTGTCCTCACTGTTAGGAAGTTTCTCCTTAATTCCAGGTTGCTTCTCTCCTTGATTGGTTTCCATCCGTTGCTTCTTGTCCTGCCTTCTGGTGCATTGGAGAACAATTTGACCCCCTCTTCTTTGTGGCAACCCCTCAAAATATTGGAACACTGCTCTCATGTCACCCCTAATTCTTCTTTTCTTTAGGCTAGCCAAACTGAAACCCAAAGTTATTTATGACCATTTTTCAGAGTTACAAACTTTTCAGCATCCTCACGATCAAGTGATCAAAGGCACTGGGCAACTGATTCAGATTTATGACGGTTATAGTGTCCCAGGGCCACATCATCCTCTTCTGCGACCTTCTGACAATGGGGAAGCCAGATTCATTCAACGACCATCTTACTAACTTAACAACTTCAGTGATTCACTTAACAACCATGGCAAGAAAAGCTGTAAAATGGGGCAAAGCTCACTTAGCAAATGTCTCACTGAACAACGGAAATTTTGGGCTCAGTTGTGGTTGTAAATACAAGTCGAATTAAGACAATAGAATACAATAGAATAATAATAGAATAGAATAATAAGGTTGAAAAGGACCTTGGAGGTCTTCTAGTCCAACCCCCTGATTCTCGGTTTTTTCCATATCAGCTCTCAGCTCAGCCTTGAATGACATTGGGCGCTATCTAACAAAATGAAATTCAATGGTGAAAAAATTAAGATTCTACATTTAGGCAATAAAAACAAAATGCACAGGTACAGTATAGGTGGTACCTTGCTCAATAGCAGTAACTGTGAGAGGGATCTCTAGCGTACAACCATTTAAATATGAGCCAGCCGTGTGCAGCAGCTGCCAAAAAAGCCAACTCAGTTCTAGGCTGCATCAACAGAGGGATAGAATCAAGATCACCTGAAGTGTTAATACCACTTTATAAGGTCACTTGGTAAGGCCACACTTGGAATTTGGCATCCAGTTTTGGTCACCACGATGTAAAAAAGATGTGGAGACTCTAGAAAGAGTGCAGAGAAGAGCAACAAAGATGATTAGGGGACAGGAAGCTAAAACATATGAAGAACGGTTGCAGGAACTGGGTATGTCTAATCTGATGAAAAGAAGGACTAGGGGTGATATGATAGCAGTCTTCCAATATCTCAGGGGCTGCCCCAAAGAAGAGGCAGTCAAGCTATTCTCCAAAGGACTTGAAGGCAAGACAAGAAGCAATGGGTGGAAACTAATCAAGGAGAGAAGCAACCTAGAACTAAGGAGAAATTTCCTGACAGTTAGAACAATTAATCAGTGGAACAACTTGCCTCCAGAAGTTGTGAATGCTCCAACACTGGAAGTTTTTAAGAAGAGATTGGATGAAATGGTATTGGGTTTCCTGCCTGAGCAGGGGGTTGGACTAGAAGACCTCCAAGGTCCCTTCCAGAGGTGGGTTTCAGCAGATTCTGACCAGTTATGGAGAACCAATAGCGGAAATTTTGACTAGTTTGGAGAACTGGTAGTAAAAATTCTGACTGGCCCTTCCCCCATCTATTCTCTGCCTCCCAAGTCCCAGCTGGTCAGGAGGAAATGGGGATTTTGCAGTATCCTTCCCCTGCCACGTCCACCAAGCCACACCCACAGAATCTGTACTAAAAAATTTTGAAACCCCCACTGGTTCCTTCCAACTCTGTTATTCTATATATTTTATATTCTATCTAGTAGCTTGGAGAATATTTTATTTCTTATTATTAGGACTGGAATTCTGAGTTTGGGATTGACTACTGACTGACTACCGCGCCTGTACTACTGCAATGCTCTCTACATGGGGCTCCCCTTGAGGAGCACTCGGAGGCTCCAACTGGTCCAGAATGTGGCCGCGCGGGTAATTACGGGAGCCGCTTGGCGCTACCATATAACACCGCTCCTGCGTGAGCTGCACTGGCTCCCAGTGGTCTTCCGGGTGCGCCTCAAGGTGTTGGTTACCACCTTTAAAGCGCTCCATGGCATAGGACCTAGTTATCTTTGAGACTGCCTGCTGCTACCGACGGCCTCCCATCGACCCGTGCGCTCCCACAGAGAGGGCCTCCTCGGGGTGCCATCAGCCAAACTATGTAGGCTGGTGACCCCCAGGGGGAGGGCTTTCTCTGTGGGGGCACCTACCCTCTGGAATCAGCTGCCCTCAGAGATAAGGAGAATCCAAGACCTCGGTGCCTTCCGCCGTGCCCTTAAAACTTTCTTTTTTCAGCAAGCCGGGCTGGCTTAACATATTTTTTTTAATATTTTTTAATTTTTAATTGGTTTGTTATCTTAAATTGGGGCCAAATTAATATATATCCTTTTAATTGTTTTTAATGTTTGTATTGTATGTTTTTATCTGGCTCTACACCGCCCTGAGTCCCTTGGGAGAAAGTGTGGTATATAAATTCGAGATAAAATAAAATAAATAAAAATAAAGAATGAGAATAGTGGCACCAGCTGGGCTACTCTTGTATATTAGAACTGCATTACAGTCTTCAGCTTGGAGAAGTGTTTCTGGGGCTAAATAAAAAGAATATGGAAATTGCTTTGGAAATAGCTGTGTTGGCAAATACGCACACCTACACACCAAAATTCTTTCTCCTTAAAATGCTTCGGCTTTCAATACATTTCTTTCGCGAGGTAATTTTCTCTGCTTAGCCAATAAAAAGATGAGCATTTCCCCATCTTCTGCTTCAGGCTGTGGATTAAATCACTGCATAGGAAGTTCATTATTAGTTAACTGGACGAGGCTGAACTATATTTTGAAGCGGGATCCCGAGAACGCCTTACAGGCAGTAAGCTGAAGGAGGGTTTGCACCAGGGATGGGCTTCAATTTTTTTTACTACCGGTTCTGTGGGTGTGGCTTGGTGGGTGTGGCTTGGTGGGCATGTAGGATACTGTAAAATCTCCATTCCAGGGGTGAAATGCTCCCGGTTCGGACCGGATCACCCGATCTGGTAGCGATGGAGGCGGGTGGTTCGGAGAACCAGTAGCCTTGGTAGTACAGTGGTCTAAAGCACCCTGTTATTAAGACCAGCTGCCTGCAATTACTGCAGGTTCGAATCTCGCCAGGCTCAAGGTTGACTCAGCCTTCCATACTTTCAAAGGTAGGTAAAATGAGGACCCGGGTTGTGGGGGCAATAAGCTGACTTTGTATAAATATATACAAAAGGATGAAGGCTATTGCTTAACGCATTGTAAGCCGCCCTGAGTCTCCGGAGAAGGGCGGCATATAAATCAATTTTTTTAAAAAAAAAAATCCCTGCCCCCCGCCCCCCCCCATTGCCCAGCTGAGCCACGCAATCATCAGAGGCTTTTTTTTTTTTTTACTTTTAAAAGCATTTTTTCTACAACCTCTTTGGCCTAAAAAAATGCTTTTAAAAGTAAAAAAAAAAAAAAAGCCTCTGATGATCGCGTGGCTTAGCTGGGATCATCAGAGGCTTTATTAAAAGCATTTTTTTTTACAACTTCTTCAGCCGAAGAGGTTGTAGAAAAAATGATTTTAAAAGTAAAAAAAAAAAAAAAAGTTGACCACGCCCACTCAGTCATATTACCCCACCACCACCAAGCCACGCCCACAGAACTGGTAGTAACAAATTTTACATTTCACCACTGCTCCATTCCCTTCCCAATCCGGGGGAAGGCTACTGCAAAATCCCCATTTCCTCCTGATCAGCTGGGACTCGGGAGGCAGAGAACTGGGACTCGTTTTGTTGGCTATATCAGGGGAGAGATGAAGTGTTTTTCCCTGGTGAGACCAGTCTATCAGGGCAACCTGATATATAAATTTAATAAAACTAAAAACTAAACTAAACAACCTGGTCTACCCAAATATGGGTTGGAGGATACTGCATCTGCGGGGAGAGCCCGTGGCTTAGAGGTCAAGTCATCTACCTAATATGCAAGTAGCCTGGGTTCGAATCCCAGAAAGGGTATGGCTAGCTTATGAGAGCTAAATAGCTTGAAATAGATCTATACTAGTCTCCCTTTATTTCTTTGTCGGTCAATATAAATTCAACACAACTCTACTGGTAGTCTTTGACTTACAATCACAATTGGGAACAGAGTCAATTCTGATGTTACAATCCTTTTTGTCATGGTTGTTTAATGATTCACATGCTTGTTAAGCAAATCGAACTCCTCCACTGACTTTGCTTGTTAGAAGCCGGTTGGGTCTGGAGGCTAAATTGTGTGATGAATGGCTAAGGGAGTTAGACATCTTTAGCGTAATGAAGAGAAGCCTCAGAGGAGACATGATAGCCATCTTCCAATACTTGAAGGGCTGTCACAGAGAAGAGCTGTTCTCCAAAGCACTAGAAGGCAAGACAAGAAGGAATGGATGGAAGCTTTTCAGAGAGCGAGATCCAACCTAGAGCTTTCCCATCAGTGGGAACATCGTGGAATGGCTTGTTTCCGGATGTTGTGGGTGCTTCATTGCTGGAAGTTTTCAGGAAAAGATTGGCCAACCATTTGTCTGGAATAAGGACTCCTGTCTTGGGCAGAGGGTTGGACTAGAAGACCTCCAAGGTTCCTTCCCTTCCATATGATTCTATGAAAATATCAAGAGCTGAAGCAGAGAACTGGAAGACCTCCAAGGTCCCTTTCAGCCCTAGGACTCTATGATTCTATGAAACTCAAGAGCTGAAGCAGAGGACTTGAAGACCTCCCTTCCAGCCCTAGGACTCTATGATTCTATGAAAATATCAAGAGCTGACGCAGAGGACTGGAAGACCTCCAAGGTCCCTTCCAGCCCTAGGATTTCTATGATTCTATGAAACTATCAAGAGCTGAAACAAGAGGATTTGACCGGAGCTCTCCAAGGTACTGAACCAACTTTTGCTCATCTACAAATAGGAAATATGGTAGGTGCAATGGTGTACCCACTGTCCCTTGTGTTCGTGCAGGCAATGTCACAGCCGTGTACAAAAGGGGCGGGGCTTCCATTGCAACACTGCACTCATCTCTTGCAGGTTTTGACCCTTCTTGCCCCTGGGATCCACAGAACCCCAACTGGGAGAGTCCGAATTATCCAACTGGGGGGAGCTTGGTTGTCTTCCCAGAAGTCTTTTGTGAAGTCATCTAATCACATCCTTCTAAAAAAAGGATATCTTGACCTGAAACAGTTATCTAGTTTGGGGCATAACCCTGTGGGAGGAAAATTCAACTTCATTAGACTTATAATTTGTTTTTAGTTGGCAGGTTTCCTATTGACACAGAGAAAAATGTAAAAATAGCATCTGTTTTTAAAGAAGTGACTTTCCTTTCCCCGCGCCTTCCTAAAGAGGCTGTCTTTCTTAATTGTATCCATTTTCTGCAACTTTAAAGCCCTTAAAGTGATGCTTTTCTCTGAGTCTTTTGTTTTCCGCATTCTCAGCCTGAGAATGGCACATCAGGTGAATACTAAAAAGCGAGAGAGCGTCTCAAAGGAAGAAAGAGATGGCACCGGAGTTAGGTTAGCTTCCGTCTGAATAACACCGCTGAGTTCCTTTTGTAAAAGTTTTAGGCCAAATGGATTTAAGGAAATTTGAAGAGAGCAAGAGGAAACCGTTCAAAGGCTTGAAGGCAAAAGGTTGAAGGAATTGATGCCATTTTTCCTTTTAAGCAGGAGGGAGAGCAAAATTGTCCAGTGCCACCATTTTTAACGCAGCATTTGAACTCTTCTGTGTAAGCTGCATTGAGAAGAAATTAAGATTTAGCTGACTGATGGTGACAAGAGAGGTGGTTTGAATTTGGGGGGGGAGGGTATAGATATTTTTATGATTGGTACCCCGTCTGCTCAGAGAGAACTTTTGATGCTTTTTTTCAGGAGGCAACTGGACTTTCTTGTTTTTTCTTTTGAAGATGTTTTGCTTCTCATCCAAGAAGCTTCTCCAGCTCTGACAGGATGGTGGGGAATGGAAGGATTTATATTCCTTGCAGACTGCTGGTCATTTGAATCCTTTGAGAGGGTCGTTGAGGCCACTTGGAGGTTTATCTGTGTCCTCAGAGTCACCTGAGTGGTGCAGATGGTTCCTGTAGTCTGCAAAAAAATAAAAAAGTCCAGTTGCCTCCTGAAAAAAGCATCTTTTGGGACACATTCTGGTGAGAGAGAAATTCCCTGAGGATGGACTCCAGCACAAGTCTGAAAGCTCAGAAGACTAAACCTCTGGTCCCAGTTGACCAACGCAGATTGGATCCTTAGTGGAGAGTCTTGGAGATGAACTGAACTGAATGATGGTGGTGAGACTCCGGTCCCGGAGGCTGATTTATCTTTGCATGCTGATTCGGAGGATGATATGGAGGAAGCTGGCAGGAGCTATGTGCCGGAGGGGCCGTCTTCACTGGTGAGTCAGCAAGAACTGACAGTTGCTGACGTGCCTCTGGACCCCAGACAAATTGAGGAGGAAACAGAGGCCGGTAATGAGGAGAGGGAGCCCCTATTGGATGCAAGAGAGAGACGTAGGAGACGTCGTAGAGAACAGCTATTGCCACGTCCCAAGAGGTGTGGTCAGGAGACGTAGGGCCACACCTTACAAAGTATAAAAGGGGTGTGGCTGGGCCGGAAAGGCGTGGTGAACAATTTGTTGGTGTTTTGGATGCAGTGGAGTTTAGAACTGCTAGTTTTGAGTTTTGAAAAGGAGTCTGCATTCCTGCATTAGCCTGCTGGCTGTCTGCCAAGACCTCTGGAACATTGCCTGGTAATTACTGAACTGATATACTTTTGAAAGAGAACTGTTTATTAAAGGGCCAGCTTCAATCTCTCTAGCCTGCGTTTGTTACTGCCGGGCTATTTGAGCTTCTGCAAAGCCACTCGTGGGAGGGGACAGAGCAGATGGCTTTTCAGACAATGTGGAGACATTCTGGACTTATGACAACCCCCTTCTTCTCACTTGCCTTCTTCTCCTTTCTACCTCCCCCACCCATTTTATGGATGTCCCTAGAATGTGATCAAGGGTGCATTGTCCTCATATCCAACTTTCGTTATGATATTGCATAGTTGTGAATTATTGTGAAATCCATTCAGAGTACGAACAGTGCAAAAAAACAAACAAACAAAAGGGATTGCCAGCTTCGAAATCTAGCCAGGGACAAGTTAGACACACCCACTGAGTTGAAATTTTGCAAAGGGAAAGGGGTAAATAAAGATGAAGCATCTTTCAAGCTGACCTTCAGTTAAATTGATTTGATGGATGCATCCAGGTAGGTTGCAGCTCAAATGCAGGGGGGAGAGGTGACAGTTGTTTGATTAATGATGATGATTTTTCCCCTCCCTCAAGCCAATTGCTAGAAGAGGTATACAGTTTCTCCAACTCACGGTAACAGATTTAAACAGATAATTTTGCTTTCTCCTTAACTGGCCTGGTCACTTTCCCCAACGCATTTTACCTAAAAATCCCAACACTCAGACTTTCTCTATATATATCCGGTATTTATTGATAAGTGCTTAGGAATGATGCCATCTTATTTGCTTAAAGACAAATGTTTGTTTGTTTGTTTATTTATTTATTTATTTATTTATTTATTTATTTATTTATTTATTGGTTCAATTTATATGCCGCCCTTCTCCGGACAAATGTTTATTTATTTATTTATTTATTATTATTTATTATCCGGACAAATGTTTGTTTGTTTGTTTGTTTGTTTGTTTGTTTGTTTGTTTGTTTGTTTATTTATTTATTTATTTATTTATTTATTTATTTATTTATTTATTTATTTATTTATTTATTTATTTATTGGTTCGATTTATATGTCGCCCTTCTCCGGAGACTCAGGGCAGCTTACAATGCGTTAAGCAATAGCCTTCATACTTTTGTATCTACCTGCTTAGTAGGGCTTTCGACCCCCCCCCCAAAGCGGTGTTCTTTTTTTTTTTTAACCCTGTTCTTTCTTTTCCAATTGTCCATGTACAATGTGTTGTTGCTTTGCTGGTTGTCTAGATCTTTTTTAAAATCGTCCTTTGCCATCCCGCCTAGTCTAACGCCTTTTCTCTGTTTCTTTTCATCCAGAAGCAACAACAATAACATGTTCAGCGAAGTTGTGCGACTGAATTTTGAAATTGCCAGTTTCAGCAGCCTTTCGGGAACCCAGCCAATATCCTGGCAAGTGGAATATCCTCAGAAGAAGATGACAGAGATGGCCCTTTCTGAAATTTTCATTTGCCAAAAGGATCTCGTGGGGATTGTCCCACTAGCAATGGTAAGAGATTCTAAGTTGATATTCCTACAACATTTACCAAAGATCTGTTGTACTCTTGTACTGCTCTCATGGGAACTTTGACATTTCTTCATTACTTTTCCTAAAAAAATAATATGCCTACCCTCCAAGATGTTTGGAGAGCAATGTCTTCCTAACATTCTAGTAAAGATAGGTTGAAGAATGGTTTATTGGCTGATGATCACTCAAGACCAAGGAATGGTGCGGTGGCCTAGAGGTAGAGTTCTCGCCTCACAATTAGGAGGCTGTGAGTTTGATCCTAGGTAGAGGCAGATATTTCTCTCTCTGGGCACAATGAGAATATAGCTGCTGAACAAAACTCCCCATTGGCAACAGGAAAGGCATCCAGCCAGTAAACACTCAGCTCCATTCAGTTGCCCAGACTCTACCCCGCAAGGGATTATGGGGTTGTTAAACAATGATGGTGGTGATGATGATGAGCACTCAAGACGAACCTTTCAGTAGACTGGAGATCTGCTGAAGTCCATCATTCTAATCATGACACCATATTGAATGCATCTATTCAACCCAGAGGTGGCTTTAATATTTTGAAATAGCAATGCCACGTAATATGGAGTTGGTGAGCTGATGCCCTAATGTTGAGCATTAGTCCAGTCGCTATGACTTTAGTTTGGCAAGATTCTGTCTATCAGTGAGCAGCAATAAAGGAAACTGCCTTAGAAGAACCTCAACATGCCTTGCTTGGTTTGGCAGCCTGGATAGTAGTTGCATTTTGGCATGTTTGTAAGGCCCACCATGGATTTTACCCATTGTGTGAACTGTGTCTTCATGTTACTCCATGGTGTGATTAGTCTGAGCATTCTATGGTTATATGAACCCAACAATTGTGTTCCGTTAAATCCAGATGAAATGCATGAACTTCCATGGTTAAGGGTAGACTCAAAACTGGTTCTCACTGATCAGTGGTGGGATTCAAATAACTTGACAACCGGTTCTCTGCTCTAATGATCAGCTGGGTAGGCATGGCTCGATGGTCATGTGACTGTGTAGGCGTGGCCAACTCAACATCACTCACGTCGATGGGCACTTCACCTTAGCTGTTACCAGTGGTGAGTTCCTCCTGGTTCGGTCCGGTTCAGCCGAGCCAGTAGCGATGACGATATGACGTCACCAAACCGGTTCTCCCCCCCCACCCTCCCACCCCCCACCCCCCCACATTATTCTTACCTTTTATTTGGTCCCACCCCCAATCTGTTGCTGCCTCCTGAGTCCCAGCTGATGACTAGAGGGAAAAAAACTGTTTAAACTCTTGCCGCGGGGCTTCAAAGGGCCGTCCTACAGCTGATCAGTGTTAAAAGCAAACAAATGAGTCGGGTTGTAAGTGCAAGGACTGGTCGTAAGTGCGAGGACCTTCCAGAAATGACTCTGACCAGCTAGTCAAGCCCACCTAGTCACATGACCTCCAAGTCACACCCACAAAATAAGCCACGCCCACAGAACCGGTAGTAAAAAAAATTAGAATCCACCCCTGGCTGTTACAATGTAATAAGGGTTAACCAGAGAGTCAGTTTCTGTAAGCAGGGCAATAAAGATTAGGCTAGAAACAACACCAGAATGTTTCCTTCCTGCCTTCCTTACAGGATTAGCGATGTAAAGTGGGGGGAAAAAAACAAAATAAGATTTCTTCCAACAACCGGTTCTCCGAACTGCTTAAAAAGTTAACAACCGGTTCTCCCGAATAGCTGCAAACTGGCTGAATCCCACCACTGTCACTGATCCCTCTCCAACCCTTCACCATTACGCACTTCAGCTCTCCTATAAAGATGGACCTCTTTCCAATTGTCTTCTCCAAGCCACCAATGAAACAGATAAGCTAACCTCATGCTACCTGGTCATTAACCAGTTTTGTCCTTAACGATGATACACCCTGAAAGTAAGAAACAAGTGAAAGTCACATGGTCAAATATCTGGGAAAGATGATCCTTGGGAGGGGTAAACAAAACATTCACCGAAAGAGAAGAGCTTTGATACACACCCACCCAAATGTCTGTAACACGCCAAATATTTTTTGGCTCAACCCTAGTCAAAGAAAGCAAGCGAGGCCAATTCTGCCAAGCTGATGCTAATCAGAAGTTAATAATAAGTCCTTCATCTGGGGAAACGTTAAAAGGATTTGGTGATGCTTGGCCAATAAATTATAAATAGACCCGAAACTATTACTGGGATGTTTCCTAAAAATACACTTTGAATTGCCTTCTTAGGTATGGATGTGTCTGTTTTCTGCCAAGACGTATCAGCAAGGTTGGCACAGCCTGTAAAGGCAACCTGCTAATAGCATCAAGGTGAATAAAGGAACCGATGCTTAGAATTTTCTTTTTTCGGGAAAAAAAAATAAAAATAAAATGCTGGTAGGATCAGATAAGGTAAAAGAACATTCGCTCTTCTTTTTTTCCCCCGCTAACTCCGCAGTTCCAGCCAGCCCCTTATTTTGCTGTCGTTATTTTTTTTTTAATTTCTTCTTCAATTGTGCGTTAATCTCCCGTCGAGCTGATTACCTGACAATTCCCTGGCTCGGAATTGCAGGCTGAGAAAAACAGGAGCTTCAAAGGGGAAAAAAAGTTTGAGGTTGCCATCTGCTCAGATATATCCAAATCTGCTCTGTGAGTTTGGATGCTTTAAAAAAAATGGGGGGGGGGAAATGCAAATTCATTCCAATTTGGCATGGGGGGTGGAGAATCAAGGAATGGTTTTGGGATTATGATGATGATGATGGTTGGTCACACAGTCAGTCAGATGTTCCAATAGGATTTGGCATTGTTGTCCACCTATCGAGTCCTTCCCAAGGACTTGGGATAGGTAGATAGACTATAAAATAACAGAGTTGGAAGGGACCTTGGAGGTCTTCTAGTCCAACCCTCTGCTTAGGCAGGAAACCCTACACCACTTCAGACAAATGGTTATCCAACATCTTCTTAAAAACTTCCGGTGTTGGAGCATTCACAACTTCTGGAGGCAGGTTGTTCCACTTTTTTTTCCTCAAAAATATTGAGAAAAAATATTAAACAAACAGTGAATTCCTCTCATTCGCCTTCAGCAAAGTCTTTCAAGGGAGAATTTACAGTCACAGACCTTATCTGGCTTGGAGAGCTGCCAGGCCGATATCTTCAAAATTTGGCAAGGAGTCTCGGAGAGTCACAAACCAATTAGGCAAACTAATTTGTCTCCTGCAAACTCCACTCCCCTTTCGCTCCTCTTTTATTCCCTCTGGGAGGGGCCATTCATTGTCCACCTGTGGCCTTACCCCCAAGTCAACCCTTGTTCTTTAGATGTTCCCTTCGTCTGGCAACTCTGCATATGCGCACAGTGGGAACAGGCTCCAGCTGTTCATCTGCCTCACTGATGTCTGACTCTGAAGGCAGCTGACAACTGGCATACGGCCCTGGCCCCATCACCCTAACCCTCATCCGAGCCTTCCCCAGACTCCAGGACTGGCCCATGTTCCTCCCCAACCTCCTCACTGTCCGAATCTGCTGCCAGCTCCACTGGCCGCTGGCAGGCCACAACCGTGATGAACGTAGAAAAACCTGGTGTCTTTTTAAGAAACCTTTTAAGGTGAAAAACAATTCAACCCAAATAAGTCTTTTATTTGGAGAGCCAAACTTCTGGGCATCCCTGTGACGCATTTTTGTGGTGCGATCCACAAAAATCTCCAAATCTTTTTTTGGTGCAACTTGCAAAATCTCCATGATGTGTTTTTGTGATGCAACCCTCCACCCCCGCACGCACACACTCACACAAAAAAATTGCTAGATGACGGTCAACCACAAAAGCCAGCCAGGCAGAGAATGGGTCAAGATGGCAAAATTAAAGTGACAGCTTTGCTGAGAGGCATCCGTGTTTATTTATTTACATGTGGGAGATTATTATGATGTGAGGGGGAAAGGAGAATTCACCGTGCCAGAGTTGGGATTTGTAAAATAGAAAAGACCTGGCCAATTTGTCACTCTGAGTTTTCTTTTAACTTGAGGCCTCCTTCTTTCCCGGTAACCCATTTTTCCTCTTTAGCGAGTAGAATTTTAAGGTTTACCGTATTTTATTCCTGATGCTTTTTCAAAGCTCGTAAGTGCATTAACTTGGCTTTTCAACAGCCTGATCCTGTTTGAACAGTGACAGGACCTAATTGGGAAGTCCAGATCTGTTTGTGTTCAGTTCGGCTCGCCTTCAATCCAACCTGCTGAATAATTTACAAAGGCACACTTACGTAAGGCCCGACTATGGATATAGAAAACATTTCTCTTATATGCATGCTCGCATGTAACATTTCCAAACAGAGATATTTAGCCATGTAGTAGGACTGTATTACTATTATCCTTCTCATCTTTCCTATTACCTACTCCTACTGGCATCTGACGATTATATTACTTTATTGTTTGTATATACACTGAGAGCTTCAGCTGCACCGGAGAGAAATTCCTTGTGTGCCCAAATCACACAAATAAAGAATATTCTATTTTATTCTGTATTAGGAAGATGCTAGATCCATAAAAGGCTGTTCTGTCCCCGTACCACACACGCATCCCCACAGATGGCCCGGAGTTAATAAACCACACGACAAAACTCTTTGAAGATAAAGCTGGCAGCAACCCAGTGGCTAGCTGCCAATTCAGACTTTACTCACACAAAACAAAGATTAGACTGCAAGCATTCCGATAAAACAGGCAGAGTTTCAACAATACAAGGATTAATCCAAATGCAGTCCGATAAAGCAGGCAAAGTCCAGTAATGCAGAGATCATGGATTATTTCCAGTTTTTGCTCATCACAAACTGAACCGGCCACCACACCCACATTTATACGCTGTGGGGTGTGGTCCAGTGACTCAGCTAATCTCTGGCACGCCTTCCCCTCTGCTGCGCACGCTTCTCCCTGCGCCTCTGCCGAGGGTCCAGCCAGCACTTATCTTCTTCGTCACCGTCCACCTGTGGCTGTGGGGACGTGCTTGGCTCTGGGCCTATCTCTTGACCTTCGGTGTCCTCCAGAGGCATTGCCAGAGAGGAGGGTTCTGGAGAGGGAGGCCTTGCCAACTCCTCTCCCTCACTCTCAGAGTCTGCATCTGTCGATAGCCCAGGCTCAGGCAACGGAGCCACAACAAAGACTCAGAGGCCTGGCTTCATGAAACACACACAAATATTAACCAGTGGAACAGAAGTTGCCTCCAGAAGTCGTGGGTGCTTCATCACTGGAGGTTTTTAAGAAGAGACTGGAAGTCACTTGTCTGAAATGGTATAGGATCTCCTGCTTGAGCAGGAGGCTGGACTACAAGACCTCCAAGGTGCCTTCCAGATCTATTCTGATTCTGATATAGCTAAGAAGCTATATTTGCATTCTTTAACCTTGGTTTGGTTTATACTATCGACCGCCCTGACCTCATGATCCATCCTGGTGGCCAAGATTGAATTGAATGATCCAAGCACATATCTTAACCACAACCATTTTTTTGTGGCTAGCATAAATTGGTTTGCTTATTTATGGTTTAACACAGTGGTGGAATTCAAATTTTTTTACTACCGGTTCTGTGGGCGTGGCTTGGTGGGCATGGCAGGGGAAGAATACTGCAAAATCTCCATTCCCACCCCACTCCTGAGGGAAGGATACTGCAAAATCTCCATTCCCACCCCACTCTGGGGTGGGAATGGTATTTACCGGTTCTCCTAACTACTCAAAATTTCCGCTCCCGGTTCTCCAGTACCTGCTGGATTTCACCCCTGCTGGTGGCCAAGACTAAATGACTGATCGTGTGGTCAGGGAATTCAGGCCTCTGAGTCAACAATCTTATTTTACCTTTCCTTGATCCAAACACATATCTTAGCCAACAACTTGTGTCTCTTGTGCAGGGGTGAGCAAATGTGGCCCTTTTACAACCTGTGGACTTCAACTCCCAGAATTCCTGAGCCAGCTTAGCTGTCTCAGGAATTCTGGGAGTTGAAGTCCACAGGTCATAAAGGGGCCATATTTGCCCACCTCTGCTCTTGTGGCTAGCATAAGTTGGTTTGCTTATTTATGGTTTAACATCATCAGATCCTAGTCACTCAATTCGCCCTCCCTAGTGTATGTTTCAGCTTGATGAATCAATCCCGCCAATAGAGATTTATACAACAACTTAAAGCTACGTGTGAATCCAGCTTCCGAGTTGACCCACTGAAAGAACATTGAAAAAAATGTTTCCGTGGGTCTTTTCTTGACTATAACTAAGGTGGAACCTGGTATCTTTTAGAAACTAGTTTGGATTGTCTTGGGTATGGATGTTTTGAGTTGGGTTGTGGACATCTGGGTCAAGCACAGTTTGGAACTCCAACGTTATTCCCTCTTGAAGGTTCTTGTGATGTGTGATGGCCACACTATCATGGTGAGCCACCATAATGGTACCCAAGAGAAGTATTGGCCAACTAAAGGAAAAGATTGACCGTGGGCTTTTTAATCTGCCAGTTCCCAAGCCTATCGTCCTCCCCTCCTTGATTTAACGGTGCTGATTGTCCTTCAGCAGGATTCGCCGCCTCCCCAAACATGAATAAATAATAAATGCTCTTTTATTACAATTTATTACTCTACTACGTCTTCTGAAATCCTCTATGGCCACGCTGCAGTTTGGATGAGCAGGCATCTGTCTCATTGCGAGACTGAGCGGCAATTATTAATTCCCTTTTAGAGATGTCCTCGGCCTCCCTCATCATTTGTGGCAAGGGAATAAAATGAAACAGGAACTGCTCCATTTTCTGCAAATGCCATTTGTCTGACATACTATAAGGAGCAGTTGGATTAGAAGACTTCGAAGGTCCCTTCCAATTCTGTTGGATTAGATTAGCAGAGTTGGAAGGGACCTTGTAGGTCATCTAGTCCAACCCCCTGCTCAAGCAGGAGACCCTACACCTAGACTGGCAGTCCAGTCTCTTCTTGAAAACCTCTAGTGATGAAGCTCCCACAACTTCTGAAGGCAACTTCTGTTCCATGGGTTGATTGTTTTCACTGTCAGAAAATTTCTCCTTATTTCTAGGTTGAATCTCTCCTTGATCAGTTTCCATCCATTATTTCTTGTCCGGCCTTTGGGTGCTTTGGAAAATAGCTTGGCCCCCTCCTCTCTGTGGCAGCCCCTCAAATATTGGAAGACTGCTCTCGTGTCTCCCCTGGTCCTTCTCTTCCCTAGACTAGCCATGCCCAGTTCTGTCTCTCCCTTCATCTGCCTGTCTGTCCATCCCGCTGGTCATATGTCCGTCTGCAGGATCCAGTCTGGGTCAGTCACCCGGATCAGAGGAGAGTCTTCCAAGGCTATTTTTGACCTTGCTCAGCCAACAATCTTAAGTCGCTGCGAAATTGAGTGTATGTCCTTGTTCATTGCAATGTGAGGCTATCAATGAGTTCGGGTCTCTCCCTCCGACCGTTCACTTGTGTTCTTGCAAACACAAGTGGTTAGCTTCCTCCCCACCTGTCCTGCGTAGTCACAGGGGCAATCCATGCGGGGGATCCGGTAGATTACATTAGAAGTATCTCCCACCTCCAAGCGATCTTTGCGACGCATGGTTTGTCCTCTTATGGTAGCCTCTGAGTGGTGTTCAGAAATCTAAAGTTCTGGTTCCGGTGAGCAACCCAGATTGGATCCTGCAGCATTATCCTGGGACCAGGGGTGAGCTCCTGGGGGTTCGGCAGGGTTCGGGCGAACCCCCAAATGCCACCCCTGTCTAGCCGTGCCCGCCCTGCTCCTCCCACCCTGCCCCACGGCTCCCGCCCCACCCCTCCCAGAAGTCTTCATGCGCCAATTCATCATTCCAGTGCAGGGGCTACAGAGAGGTTCTGGGAAGGCAAAAAAATAGGCCTACCGAAAGTTCCGGAAGCCTGGAAACAGGCCTGTTTCCGTCCCCCAGAGGGCCTCCGGAACCTGGGGAGGCCGTTTTCACCCTCCTGGAGGCTCAAGAAAAGCCTCCAGAGCCTGGGGAGGGCAAAAACCACCCCCAACCACCACACTGTAGTGCAGGCGGCCAACTAGGCCAAACCCACCATGGCCACGCCACCCAGCAACGGGGCAGTGAAACCACTGCTAAAGGATCTGAAGCCCACGCCAGCCTAGGACATGTATATTTGCCTTCGTTCGCCTGTCTGCCAACGTGCCTATCAGTCTGCACTGTCATCTGCCTGTCTGTAAGTCCATGTAGCTGTTTGTCTGTGTGTCTTTTCTGTCATGAAAAGCTGATCTCTCCCCCCAGCCCCACCCGGGGAAGCTCCAGTTTAGCGACAATGGAGCTGTGGATATTTGGAGATATATATATATATTATTTTTTGGAACCATCTGGTCTGTGTTTAGGACTGAGGAAGTCCCTTGATAGTTGTGTGAACGTGTGTTCCCTTATAAAACATTCATGTCTGAATGCTTTGCTGGTGTTTGGAGTCCATGATTCTTGTTGATCGCTGCTATTATCCCATTGCTGTTTAAGTAAATTACCAAATGAATAACTTAGTTCCACCAACTAAGGGCCGTATATGTAACTTTTTGCATTTTTAATTTTGCTTTTAAAAGGCCTGGGGTACCAAGAGTGTGGACGCAATTGTCTTTCTGAGTGAGAGAGTGCATTTTCATGTTATGGGTGCTTTGATCTTACAGAGTCCTTCTTCATCCACAGCAGCTGCTTTGTAACCTTCCAACATTTCTTCTTCCTGAGTATTTAGTGTCTGGAGATCTGTCTGTCTATCTATCTGTCTAGCATTCGTTCGTTCGTTCGTTCATTCATAGAAGCGTAGAATGAAAGAGTCCATCGTCTTAGAAAGGAAGGAAGGGGGAGAGGGAGGGAGGGAGGAAAAGGGAAGGAGGGAAGGAAGGAAGGAAGGAAGGAAGGAAGGAAGGAAGGAAGGAAGGAAGGAAGGAAGGAAGGAAAAGAAAGAAAGGAAGAAAGGAAGAAGGGAGGGAAGGAAGGAAGAAGGGAGGGAAGGAAGGAAGGAAGGAGGGAGGGAAGGAAGGAGGGAGGGAGGGAGGGAGGGAGGAGGAAAGGAAGCAAAGAGAAATGATATGGAAAAGAGGGAAGGGTGAAAGGCAATGGGAGGGAGGGAGGAAAAGGGAAGGAAGGAAGCAGGGAAGGAGGGAAGGGAGGAAGGAGGGAGTGAGGGAGGGAAGGAAGGAAGGAAACAAAAAGAGATGATGTGGAAAAGAGGGAAAGGTGAAAGGCAATGGGAGGGAGGGAGGAAAAGGGAAGGAAGGAAGGACGGAAGGAGGGAGGGAGGAAAGGGAGGAAGGGAGGGAGGGAGGAGGGAAGGAAGGTGGTTGTCTTCTAATTCTGTGCTTCAACACCTTGTAACACTCAGCTACAACTCAACTTAAGTCAGCACAGACAAAAGAAAATTTGGTCCTGCTTTAAGTTCATAAAGTTCATAAAGGGATGCGGTGGCTCAGTCTCTAAGATGCTGAGCTTGTCGATCGAAAGGTCGGCAGTTCAGCGGTTCGAATCCCTGGTGCTGCCATGTAACAGGTGAGCTCCCGTGACTTGTCCCAGCTTCTGCCAATCTAGCAGTTCGAAAGCAGGTAAAAAATGCAAGTAGAAAAATAGGGACCCCCTTTGGTGGGAAGGTAACAACGTTCCATGCACCTTTGGCATTTAGCCATGCTGGCCACATGACCACGGAGACGTCTTCGGACAGCGCTGGCTCTTCGGCTTTGAAGCGGAGATGAGCACTGCCCCTAGAGTCGGGAACCACTAGCACATATGTGCAAGGGGAACCTTTACATTTACCTAAAATTCATTTTCAAAATATGTGGGCAGATTTCACAGAAAGACATGTATACATGCAGAGCGAGAGGGAGGGAGGGAGGGAGGGAGGGAGGGAGAGATACAGGCGCTATTCCCAATCTTTCTTCTTCTGCCAAAGTTAAAGTCTATTCCAACTTTTCTTCCTGGCACTGAGTATTTAAGTGTTGCTATGACAGTGATGGGCCTGGAGGGGGAGGAGAAAGGCAACAATCATATTTTGAAAGTCGGGATCTTGGTAGGAAATTACACCTTTTGGCTACCTGAGAAATATCATTTTCAGTTTAGCAATTGTCCAGGCAGAGAGAGAGAGACTGCTGGTCTGTCTCGCCAGCTAGAAATCGTGATTGCTTGTTTTGTTCCTTCCCTTCCAGCCTATCTCCTTTGCAGTTAATCTTAAAATCGGCTCAGCTGGTAATCCGTTATCTATCCATCCTTCTCCTTATTACTCAAAAAGGAAGAGGAGGAGGAGGAGGAGGAGGAGGAGGAGGAGGAGGAGGGGGGGGCAAAGACTGTGGGGTCCTTGGTGCTTTCTGAGCTTGGTGGTTTTTTTGGAGATGTTTCATTGCCCAAACTAGGTAACATCTTCAGTGCTAGAAGGGGGTCAGGCAGGGGTGAAATCCAGCAGGTTCTGACTTGTTCTGGAGAACCGGTAGCCGAAATTTTGAGTAGTTCAGAGAACCAGCAAATACCATCACTGGCTAGCCCCAGAGTAGAGTGGGAATGGAGATTTTGCAGTATCCTTCTCCCAGGAGTGCGGAGGGAATGGGGATTTTGTAGTATCCTTCCCCCAGGAGTAGGGAGGGAATGGGGATTTTGCAGTATCCTTCCCCCAAGAGTGGGGAGGGAATGGAGATTTTGCAGTATTCTTCCCCTGGAGTGGGGAGGGAATGGGGATTTTGCAGTATCTTTCCCCTGGAGTGGGGAAGGAATGGGGGTTTTGCAGTATCCTTCCCCTGCCATGCCCACCAAGCCACACCCACAGAACTGGTAGTAAAAAAAATTAGAATTCCACCACTGGAGTTGGGTAAGAGTTTGGGAGAGGAGAATGGTGGGGTCCTTAGTGCTCTCTGAGCTTGGTTGTTTTCTTGCAGATGTTTCATGACCCAACTAGCTATCATCATCAATGTTAGAAGGGAGTGAGGTTTGCAAAGAGGAGGAGGACATTCCTTCCCATCCAATTTATTTATTTATTTTATTTATTTATTTATCGGACTTATATGCCACCACAAGGACTCAGGGCGGCTCACAGCAATAAAGCAACAACAAGTCCAGATTAAAATTCAAACGATAAAAGAATCTAAAATTCCCATTAAAACCCCATTCAGTCCCGGTCAGCCTGGCGAAACAACCACGTTTTAAGGTCACGGCGGAAGGAGCGAAGGTCGGGAGCCACCCGGAGCTCCAAGGGGAGCTGATTCCAGAGGGTAGGTATGCCTACAGAGAAGGCTCGCTCTCTAGGGACCGTCAGCCAACATTGCTTGGCTGACGGGACCCCAAGTAGGCCCTCTCTGTGTGAGCGCACCAGGCGATGGGGAGCTGTTGCTGGCCACAGGTGATCCGCCAGATAACCTGGGCCTAAGCCATGTAGGGCTTTATAGGTAATCACCAACACCTTGAACCTCACCCAGAGGGCAACCGGTAGCCAATGCAGGTCACGCAGGAGGGGTGTGACATGGGAGCGTCGGGACACTCCCATCATTACCCGCGTGGCCGCATTCTGCACCAGCTGAAGCCTCCGAGTGGGCAGCCCCATGTAGAGAACATTGCAATAGTCGATCCGGGAGGTGACGAGTGCATGGGTGACCGTGCGTAAGGCATCTCGTCCAGGTAGGGGCACAACTGGCGCACCAGACGAATCTGAGCGAATGCCCCCCTGGTCACAGTCGTGACATGGTCTTCTAAAGTCTGTAACGGTTTGATAAGTTCAGAGTCTCCCCTAGATTTGCGTTTGAATATAAGATTGCCAATTTTGACGCCTGAGGTCTCCATATTTTGCTAAGACTTTAGAAAATACATACATGATCGGATTGAGTGGAGGCATTCGTACATCACTGGGAGCCCATAAATCCTGATTTATAGGCCAGGAGGTTGGTGAGGTTCACAAACATAGAAATCCCAAACAAAACCCACCGCAGCAAGGAAGAATAAATGATGCCAAACCCTGAGTGCCAACAAAATCAATTGGCAGAAATATGCAGAATCTTGTACGTATAATTCTTCTTCGCCCCGAAGCAGCTTCAGAAAGAAAATTGCAAGGGCTGCATTCGAATACGTGCGCCGTGGGATGAGACACAGGCAGAGAAACAGAGAAAAACCAAGTTATTATTATTATTATTAATTTTTTGGAAAGGCTAAAACATTGACAAATGCTCCCTGCTCCTGAACCGTACAACAGTGATAGAAGGACTGAGATTTTTTTCCCCCCCAACTTTGGTGTAACTGGGGGACCCGTGGGAAACCAGGAAAAGGCTAGTGAAGGTTCCGTAAAAATAATAATGAGGCCTGCAAAGACCCCGAAATAATTTGTATTGGGGAGGTTTAGAAAAAGGCAGCTACATTTTTTTTCTCGTTCCACGAGTGAAATCTGTAACTCTTGGGAAGCGGATGAGGAAAAAACCGCTCGTCCATCACTTTTGAGCTTGGGCTCACGTTTGTGGGGGTTAGAATTGCCGGTTGTTAAAGGCTTGTACTAGGGGAGACTCTGAACTTATCAAGCCGTTACAGAAACGAGGAAGAAAAACACCTCTTAATGGCTTTGCTTGTTAATTATCTGTTTACATGAAATCGCTAACCTTCCCTTTGTACATGAAAAGCGCTGGGGAATTCATCAACGGAGGCCCGTTTGCAAGAAGGAAACGAAATTCCTTAGCTTTGTAGATTCAAAGTGAGGGCAATTACCCCTTCTAGAAGAATGGAATGTTTTGAGAAATATATTTTTAAAAGGCAGAATGTTATATTTCCCCTAAAAGAGAAATGGAAATCTTAAGAAGAGCCTTGATAGTACAGTGGTTTAATGCACCCTGTTATTAACACAGCTGCCTGCAATTTCTGCTGGTTCGAATCTCTCCAAGGCTCAAGGTTGACTCAGCCTTCCATCCTTTCTAAGGTAGGTGAAATGAGGACCCAGATTATGGGGGCAATAAGCTGACTTTGTATAAAATATACAAAAGAATAAAGGCTATTGCTTAAGGCATTGTAAGCCGCCCTGAGTCTCCGGAGAAGGGCGGCATATAAATCAATTTTTTTTAAAAAAAAAAAGGGTGCTTTTCAAAAGACAACTGGACTTTCTTGGGGTGCAATTGTGTAGTCCTTGGAGTTCTCTGACCTTAGTTGTTTTCTTGCAGATATTTCACTACCCAACTGGGGAGCATAATCAGTGCTAGAAAGGAGTGGGGTTTGTGGAAAGGAGGAGGAGGAGGTGGAGGAGGAAGAGGAGGAAGATTGTGTGGTCCTTGGAGCTCTCCGACCTTGGTTGTTTTCCTGCAGATATTTCACTACCCAACTAGGGAACATCATCAGTGCTAGAAGGGGTTTGTGGAAAGGAGGAGGAGGAGGAAGAAGATTGTGTGGTCCTTGATGCTCTCTGAGCTGGATTCTTTTCTTTTTTAAATATCTTTTTTGTTTGTTTTGTCCTGCAACTGTACATCCTTTGACGAGTAAGTATATTTATTGGCCATTCATGACCCCTAAATTCCATAAGCATGTGTGGTCTTTTTTGTTTGCTGATGAAGATGATGAACGGGGAAAGAAACTGCCTTGAGACTTGGTCTTGGAAGAACTGAAGGTTTTGGAACCATTGCAGATGAAATATTGGAAAAGAATATAGAAATTAGAATATAGAAATATAGAAAGAAAATATTGGCAATTCTTTGGGTTTTGTTTTAAGCTAGCAGCCACCAGACAGAAACAGCCTCTCTTTAACCTCTTCTGTTTTTAACTTTATATAAACATCACCCTCAAATCTAGTTACTTGCTAGGTGTTATAAGGCAGGGGTCCCATAACCCCTGGTCCGTGGACTGGCACCAGGCCACGGCATGCCAGCAACCAGGCCACACAAACAAGCAAACGAAATCACACACCCTCCGGTCCATGGAAAAACCTCTCTCCACGGAACCTGGTCCCTGGTACCCCAAATTTTGGGGCCAAAAGTTTTAGCAAGGGGTTCTCTGCCCGGTTGCTGGGTGGGCGTGCCCATGGTGGGTGTGGCCTAGTCAGTCTCCTGCACCATGGTGGGGGGAGCGTTTTTGCCCTCCCCAGGCTCCAGAGGCTTTTCTCGAGCCTCCGGGAGGACGAAAATGGCCTCCCCAGGCTCCGGAGGCCCTCTGGAGCCTGGAAACAGGTCCATTTCTGGTCTTCCTGAACTTCCGGTAGGCCTGTTTTTCGCCCTCCCAGAGCCTCCACGGGTGCCCTGCACTTACCAGCATCCAAAACAGGCCATGTGGGGACTCTTGGGAGGGGAGGGGCAGGGTGGGCGGGGCCAGCTAGGAGGAGTGGTATTTGGGGGTTCTCCGAAGTGCACAGAATCTTAGCTAGAGGTTCTCCCGAACCCTTGCGAACCCCCAGCAGCCCGCCCCTGGTTGGGGGCCATTGTTGTAAAGTCTTGGTTAGGATGTCCTAATGAGAAGGGATAAAATGTGGGAAAGAAGGAAGGAGTAGCGAAGATGAAACAGCCTTTTATTATTATTTTTATTTTTATTTTATTCAATTTGTATACTGCCCTTCTCCAACAGGACTCAGGGCGGTGAACAGCCACGGTAAAACATAACATATAAAATTTAAATGCAGTTTAAAAGACATTAACTAATTTTTCAATTTAAAACAACCCAATTAAAACCAATTACAAATTAAAACTGATTTTTTTAAAAAAATCAATTTATTTCTTATTTAGCTCAGGGCTTTTATGAAAAGCCTGATCACGATGATTAATTTTTTCGTCTTTCTTCTCCAAGCTAGGGGTAGCAACTGAAATTAGAAAATCTGCAGCTCCTCCCACTAACATCCCATTTATTCAACGGTTGGTCCATTTGCCTTCGATTTGAAAAACAGAAGAAGAAGAATTGGCCGAATGTTTTCCATCCCTGCGTTTTTCATATACGTGTTTCTTAATCTCTGATGACAGAACGATCGTAAATGTCCTTTAAATGTTATGGAACAGGAGCGAAGTTAAATTGTATAAATGTTTTGGAATTGATGCGTTTAGCATTTAAATGGCAGGCTTTTTTTTTTCCTTCAGATGGTTTGATGCCCATCTATGGATCATTTATTTCTATCTCTCGGGTCTGTTTTGAAAATATTTCTTTCAAATGAAAACGGAAAACAGTTTGGCAAAACTTTAGGAGAGGGAGTGTGGGGTGGGGGAAATATGTTGCCTTATTTGACCAAGATTTAATAATATCCTTTTCCTGGCATTTTTACGGATACCTGCTGAAGACAGGATATTATTTTAATCGTTGATTTAATTTAGTACTGAGATATAAATGTAAAGTTCAGCTCCTGGTGAGCTCAGTAATTATTTTAGGAGCAATGTGGAAATGGTTTTCACATTCTTCTTCTGATATATATATATATATATATATATATATATGTATGTATGTATGTATGTATGTATGTATGTATGTATGTATGTATGTTTTCTCAGGTTTTCGCGGGTGTTTGTATGTAGGTCTTTGGTTATTCGGGTCTTCTCCCACGTAAAATTGGAAGTGTCTTGTAGACGTTTCGACGAAGTCTCATTCGTCATCTTCAGGCTGGTGTTCTCGGCTTCATTGCTCCTGGAAGCACGAAGCCGAGAACACCAGCCTGAAGATGACGAATGAGACTTTGTTGAAACATCGCCAAGACATTTCCAATTTTACGTGGGAGAAGACCCGAATAACCAAAGACCTACATATATATATATATATATATATATATATATATATGTGTGTGTGTGTGTGTGTGTGTGTGTGTGTGTGTGTGTGTGTGTGTGTATGTAGGTCGTTGGTTATTCGGGTTTTCTTCTGCGTAAAATTGGAAGTGTCTTGGTGATGTTTCAACAAAGTCTCATTCGTCATCTTCAGGCTGGTGTTCTCGGCTTCGTGTTTCTAGGAGCAATGTGTGATCGCAGCTGTTTCTTCCTTTTAACTGCCAGTGGGGGTGTGAACTGATTGGGTGGGAGCTTGGCTGTGTTCTGATTGGGTGGAGGTGTGCTCTGATTGGTTGTGGGCTTGGCTGTGCTCTGATTGGATGGGGGGTTGGCTGTGCTCTGATTGGATGGGGGTGTGTTCTGTTTGGGTGGGGGCTTGGTTGTGCTCGGGTTAGTCTGAGTTGCAGGGGGATTTGAGCTGGTGAGCTGCATTGCTTTGTTTGGCTTCGCATTCGTGGTCGTGCCACATCTTCATGGTGGGTGTCAGTTTGCTTCATATATGGATTGGAGGGGTTTAAAGTGGCTAATGATGCAGCTGCGGTCTGGCTTCTGGTTTGTGGTCATGCCTCATCATCGGTGTGGGTTTGAGTTTGCTTTTTGCGTGGATGTGTGGTGGTGACATCCTGTGTGATTTTCGTGAGTGTGGGTCTGGTGTCATTCTTTTGTCATTCTTTTGTTCTGGAGATGAGTCTCTTGGCTACAGAGTTGATCTGTGCTGGGTGGTGGTGTGAGAGTGCGTGCAGATAGCGGTTTGTGTGTGTTTTCTTCTGGTAGATGGTGTGTCCTAGGGAGCCATTGGATTTCCAGTAGACTAAGACATCCAACTTCCCTTCCTGGGAAGTTAGGGACAAACGAGTCCCTAACACAAAGAATGACACTTCCAATTTTACGCGGGAGAAAACCCAAATAACCAAAGACCTACATACAAACTCCCGCGAAAACCTCAGAAAATATATATATATATATATATATATATATATATAGGTTGACATTCTAGTTTGATACAACACTGGTTGGGGTTTTTTTTTTTATCGTAGTCTCCCTCCAAGTATTAACCAAGTCTGATTCTGCTAAGTCAAGATAATGTTGGCTAGTTTAAATGAAGTCAGCTAAATGATATCCTGCCCACTTTTTCCAGTGGCCCTTGGCTGACACTCAAGTGAGGAAGGTTCCTTCCTTCCACAATGAGTCAACTCTGCTTTGAACCTTGACAAAATGGTCATGGATCCTCAGGAGAACTTCTCTCAACCAGTGCTACGTTGACACTTGAATCAGAATCAGAGTAGAGCTGCAAGGGACCTTGGAGGTCTTCTAGTCCAGCCCCTTGCTCAAGCAGAAGACCCTGTACTATTTCAGAAAAGTCACTGCCCAATCTCTTCTTAAAAACCTCCAGTGATGAATTTTCAGAAGGCAACTGGACTTCCTTGTTTTTTTTCTTTGAAGACATTTCGCTCCTCATCCAAGAAGCTTCTTCAGCTCTGACTGGATGGTGGAGAATGGAAGGATTGATATTCCTTGCAGACAGCTGGTCATTTGCATCCTTTTAGAGGCTCTTGGAGGCCACTTGGAGGTTTATCTGTGTCCTCAATGGTCACCTGAGTAGTGCTAATAGTTCTGTAGTCTGCAACTTTCCCTCTGGAAATCCATTCCTACTCCCACACCACAGTTTTGGGGTCCAAAGCTGGATGCAGGATTCCAGGTGGGGTCTTACTAAGGCTTTATAAAGTGGTACTAAGACTTCACGTGATCTTGATTCTATCCCTCTGGTTATACAACTATTTTGGCTCCCAGGGAGGTGAAGGGAGGCCTACTAGGCCCAAAACGGGGTGCGGGGGGGTAGCACCCCCCCGGAGTCCGTTTTTGCTCCCAGAAGGCTTTAGGGAGGCCTATAAGGCCCAAAGGATGTGGTGGCTCAGTGGCTAAGATGCTGAGTTTGTCAATCAAAAGGTTGGCAGTTCAGCGGTTCGAATCCCTAATGCTGCGTAACGGGGTGAGCTCCCGTTATTTGTCCCAGCTTCTGCCAATGTAGCAGTTCAAAAGCACGTAAAAAAGGCAAGTAGAAAAATAGGAACCACCTTTGGTGGGAAGGTAACAGCGTTCCGTGCACCTTTGGCATTGAGTCATGCCGGCCACATGACCACGGAGACATCTTCGGACAGCGCTGGCTCTTCGGCTTTGAAACGGAGATGAGCACCGCCCCCTAGAGTTGGGAACGACTAGCATGTATGTGCAAGGGGAGCCTTTACCTTCACTAGGCCCAAAATGGGGCATGGGGGCGGCACGTGTGCCCCCCGCCCCCCGCGGTCTGTTTTTGCTCCCAGGGCTATGCAGGAGGCCGAGTGCTGCCTGTCACACACCCTGGCCACGCCCACCCAGCTGGTCATTAGGGCAGAGAACTGGTTGTTAAATTATTTGCATCCCACCACTGATTATATTAGCTTTTTTGACTGCTGCCACAAATTGCTCATGTTAAGTGATTGTCTACCAGGACTCCAAGGTCCCTCTCACAGTTACTGTTTTTTTTTAACCTGCTTTTGTTTCCATTGTGTTCCAGGACACGGATATCTTGAACACGGCCATCCTCACTGGGAAAACAGTTGCTGTTCCAGTCAAGGTGATTTCTGTTGAAGAAAACAATATGGTGATGGATATCTCTGAATCGGTGGAATGCAAGTCTTCTGCTGAGGATGTGGTTAAAGTAAGTGCTAGGATCATCAGCCATAGGAGATATTTTATTCTTGGCTTTTGAGGAGTTTAACAGAGTTGGAAAGGTCATCTTGTAGGTCATCTATTCCAACGCCCCACCCAAGTAGGAGACCCTACACCATTTCTGACAGATGGCAGTCCAGTCTCTTCTTGAAAGCTTCCAGGGATGAAGCTCTCACAACTTCTGAAGGCAAGTCGTTCCATTGAATATAGAATAAGAGAGTTGGAAGGGACCTTGGAGGTCATCTAGTCCAACACCCACCCAAGAAGGAGACCCTACACCATTTCTGGCAGATGGCAGTCCAGTCTCTTCTTGAAAGCCTCCAGTGATGAAGCTCTCACAACTTCTGAAGGCAACTTCTGCTCCTTCGGTTGATTGTTCTCACTGTCAGGAAATTCCTCCATATTTCCAGGTTGAATCTCTCCTTGATCAGTCTCCATCCATTATTCCTTGTCTGGCCTTCAGGTGCTTTGGAAGATAGCTTGACCCCTCCTCTCTGTGGCAGCCCTTCAAATATTGGAAGATGCTATCCTGTCTCCCCTGGTCCTTCTCTTCACTAGACTAGCCATGCCCAGTTCCGGCAACCGTTCATCGTATGTTTTAGCCTCCAGTCCCCTCATCATCTTGGTTCCTTTTTTCTAGCGTCTCAAGATCTTTTTTATAGTGTGGAGTTGAGTCTCTATCCTTCAGCTCTGCACCTCCATGGTCAACTATGACCTTGTTGGATCAAGATGGTTTGCTGAGTCTTGTCCCATCTTTCTGGCCAACAAGGTTTACTTGTTGGTATTGCCTTTTCTTCTTCACTGGATAAGCAAAGAGCCAGGACTTTCCTGACAACATACTGGGTTCTAACACCCATTGTTTTTTGGGGGGGGGGGAATGTGTTGATGCTGTTGAGTTTATATGGATGCAAAGATGATCTGGAGGAACATCTGAGCTCCAGTTCAGCAGTAAGGAATGCCTAATTAAAGAGTCACGTTGTAAAATAGCTGGGTTATTTGTATTCCAGATTAGAGCCCAACCTGAAATTGGATGTAATTAGAGCTTCTTAAAAATATCTCTAAAATGTATTGAGGTACACCATAGAGATAATATATATAGCTCCTGCTATTAAAGAATCCCTGCTGGATTTTAATGCGTCCGTATTAATAATGCAAGCAACCTTCCTTTGGCTCAAGGCAATTTGAGTTTTTGGCTGGCTGCCATTGTCTACCAACCCTTCAGGCTTTCAGTTAAAGATACAGATTTCTCAAACCTTCATCAACTGACATATATGTATATTTACTGCACGATCTTCCTAATACGAATAGAAAACCCCAAACTGTATGGCTACCGATCTGTCATTCTCTAATCTCGGAACTTCCTTCTGATGACGCAACATCTCTACCACAGACATGGTCCTTAGTCTATCAAAGATTACAACCCCTTATCCGGGTTCCAAGTAATACATCCATTTCAGCCACCCTGAGTCTCCGGAGAAAGGTGGCATATAAATTGAATTAATAATTGAATTGAATTAATAAATTTCAAGCAACACACCAAGGCAAGAAGATTCCTTGAAGAATAGCTTCATTGGAAATACCATATTGGCACATATCTGATGAAAACCGACTCTGAAAAATCCCGTGGTTTTCACCTAATTAAAAGTTTTTCCCCCTCTCCAAACAACCAGTCACATGGTCCAATCAAGGCGCTGCCTGGTTGCCTGGTGACATCACTCCTCCTTCCTCCGACCAGGTGTGAGAACATCCTTGGTTCCCAAGAGTATTTTATTTTGACTACACAACACCAAGCTATCTCTAATCCCCCCTGCCTATCTGTTCTGACTCAGCCTTAGCAGAAGCAAGAAACAGACTCCTGGTCACGAATAAACCCTCTTTATTTACCTTATTGTGAATTAATTGCATTCACCCACCGAAAAGTCCAGGCAAAAGTCCTTCAAGGAGTTAACTGCAGTAATAGACCTTATCAGTTCCTTGTGATAATTGCCAGGCCATGAGCTCCCAGCCGAAAAGAGACTGGCAAGCAGTCTCTGTAGCACGAAACGCAATGAGCCAAATCTTCAGAAATACGAACGGTTGTCTCCTACAACCACCACTCTCCTTTCCTTCTATTTATTCCCCAGCCAGGGAGGGGCCATTTAGCACCCACGTGTGCCTTGCTTCCCAAGTCAACTCCTTGTCCTCCGTTGTTCTCCTCTCCTACTGCTCTGCGCATACGTGCATCTGGAACAGGCCCCAGCTGTTCTTCCTCCTCACTCATCTCAGCCTCCAAAGGCAGCTATCTCTCCGGTGGCTGGGAAATGTCGGACGGCCCTGGCTCTATCTCTGTGTCCGATGCAGAGCATCCATCAGAGCCTTCCCCAGACTCCAGCACTGGCCCAAGTTCCTCCCCAACCTCCTCATCATCCGAGTCTGCCACCAGCTCCACTTGCAGCTGGCGGGCCGCAATACTATCCCTCAGCTCCACTGTGGCAATACTGAAGCTCCAAGATGGCTTCGACCAGGCCAGCTTCAGGGCTGACATCTGGCTTAAATCTCCATCTTTGTTCTGGTGAACTAGGTCATAAAATCCAGAGCATTACAGATATAAAAGGATTAGAATCTTCTGGCTCTTATTTCAATTAAACCTAGAATACTCTCACAGCAAAGCAAGGACTCTGCTTAGATCCTATTCTTCCTCTGTGTTGTTTATATGTGACTTTCCTCTTGTGCCTTGAAATATTGTGCAGTCCATCTTTGATAAATAGAAACACTTCCACAAAATGAGCCCTAGAAAGGGCACAGAGAAGAGCAACAAAGATGATTAGGGGTCTAGAGGCTGAACGATTGAGGGAACAGGGTATGTCTTGTCTAATGAATAGAATAGAATAGAATAGAATAGAATAGAATAGAATAGAGTAGAGTAGAGTAGAGTAGAGTAGAGTAGAGTAGAGTAGAGTAGAGTAGAGTAGAGTAGAGTAGAGTAGAGAGGAATAGAATAGAATAGAATAGAATAGAATAGAATAGAATAGAATAGAATAGAATAGAATAGAATAGAATGGAATGGAATGGAATGGAATGGAATGGAATGGAATAGAATAGAATAGAATAGAATAGAATAGAATAGAATAGAATAGGGACAGTAGAGTAGAGAGGAATAGAATAGAATAGAATAGAATAGAATAGAATAGAATAGAATAGAATAGAATAGAATAGAATAGAATAGAATAGAATAGAATAGAATAGAATAGAATAGAATAATAGACATTGAAGGTCTTATAGTCTGGCCCCCTACTCAAGCAGGAGATCCTATATTATTTCAGACAAGTGACTGTCCAGTCTCTTCTTAAAAACCTCCAGTGATGGAGCGCCCACGATTTCTGGTGGCAAGCTGTTCCATTGGTTAATTGTCCTCACAGTTAGGAAGTTCCTCCTTAATTCCAGGTTGCTTCTCTCCTTGATCAGTTTCCATCCATTGCTTCTTGTCCTGCCCTCAGGTGCTTTGGAGAATAATTTGACCTCCTCTTCTTTGTGGCAGCCCCTCAAATACTGGAATGTTGCTATCATGTCACCCCTAATTCTTCTTTTCTTTAGCCTGGCCAAACCCAAATCCTGCAGCCGTTCTTCATATCTTTTAGGTCTCCAGGCCTAGAAGGACCAGAGGTGTCATGATAGCAGTCTTCCAGCACTTGAGGCGCTGTCACAAAGAAGAGAAGGTCAACGTATTCTCCAAAGCACCTAAGGGGAGGACAAGAAATAACAGATGGAAGATTGTCAAAGAGAGATCCAATCTAGAGTTAAGGAGAAATTTCCTGACAGTGTAGAACAATTAACCAGTGGAACAACTTGCCTCCAGAAGTTGTGAATGCTCCAACACTGGAAGTTTTCAAGAACAGACTGGGCAGCCGTTTGTTCAAAATGGTATGAGGTCTCCTGCTTGAACATAAGGCTGGACCAAGGTCTCTTCCACCCCCTATTATTCTATGTTTTCTGTGAAGCTTCCATCCTATGATTATCCTACAGGGAATCAAGCTAGACTGTTAGCAATAGCAATCGCACTTAGACTTGTATACCGCTTCATATTGCTTTTAGAGCCTTCTCTAAGCGGTTTACAGAGTCAGCCTCTTGCCCCCAACAATCTGGATCCTCATTTTACCCACTTCGGAAGGATGGAAGGCTGAGTCAACCTTGAGCCGGTTCAGAATCGAGCTGCTGGCAGTGGGCAGAATTTGCCTCCCAATACTGCATTCTAACTACTGCACACCATGGAAGGAAGGAAGGGAGGGAGGGAGGGAGGGAGGGAGGGAGGGAGGGAGGAAGGAAGGAAGGAAGGAAGGAAGGAAGGAAGGAAGGAAGGAAGGAAGGAGAAAAGGAATAGCAATGCACTTAGACTTATATACCGCTTCACAGTGCTTTCCAGCCCTCTGTAAATGGTTTACAGAGTCAGCCTCTTGCCCCCAACAATCTGGGTCCTCATTTTACCCACTTCGGAAGGATGGAAGGCTTAGTCAACCTTAAGCAGGTCAGGATCGAACTGCTGGCAGTCGGCAGAGTTAGCCTGCTTTCTAACCACTGCGTAGCATGGAAGGAAGGAAGGAAGGAAGGAAGGAAGGAAGGAAGGAAGGAAGGAAGGAAGGAAGGAAGGAAGGGCAACAGCAATAGCCCTTAGACTTATATACCGCTTCATAGTACTTTTACAGCCCTCTCTAAGCAGTTTACAGAGTCAGCCTATTGCCCCCAACAACCCACTTTGGAAGGATGGAAGACTTAGTCAATCTTAAGCAGGTTAGGATCGAACTGCTGGCAGTCAGCAGAGTTAGCCTGCTTTCTAACCACTGCACAGCATGGAAGGAAGGGAGGGAGGGAGGGAGGGAGGGAGGGAGGGGCAACAGCAATAGCCCTTAGACTTATATACTACTTTGCAGTGCTTTTACAGCCCTCTCTAAGCAGTTTACAGAGTCAGCCTCTTGCCCCCAATAATCTGGGTCTCCTCATTTTACTCACCTCGGAAGGATGGAAGGCTGAGTCAACTTTGAGCCGGTGAGATTTGAACTGCAAACTGCAGCTAGCAGTCAGCTGAAGTACAGTAGCTTGCAGTACTGCATTCTAACCACTGCGCCTCGGCTCTCTGTTATTTCCAGAAATAGACTGGACAGACTTGAAGAAATGGGAAGAGGACAGAATAACAGACAAATGGCTGTCCAATCTCTTCTTAAAAACCTTCAGTGACGGAGCACCCAAATTTATCATAATTTAGGTTAACGTACCCAGATAATTATAGAATGTAGAATAACAGAGTTGGAAGGGACCTTGGAGGTCTTCTAGTCCAACCCCCTGCTCAAGCAAGTAATCCTATATCCATGATGGCGAACCTATGGCACGCGTGCCAGAGGTGGCACGCGGAGCCATATTGGTGGGCACGCAAGTGATGCCCTAGCTCAGCTCCAGCGCGCATGCGTGCACCAGCCAACTGATTTTCAGGCCTTCTGGTCCCACCGGAAGTCGGGAAACTGGTTGTTTCCAGACTCTGGAGGGCCTCCAGGGGGGATGGGAAGGCTGTTTTTGCCCTCCCCAGGCTCCTAGAAAGCCTCTGGAACCTGGGGAGGTCGAAAAACGGTCCTACGGGGCCATCACGTGCCAAAAGCAGAGGGGAGCTTGGGGGGGGGTCACATGAGCATGCACAGGAGGGCAGGGCGCATTGAATTGTGGATGTGGGCACACGCACCCACGACCCCCCACGTTCCCCCCGCTTTTGGCACGCGACGGCAAAAAGGTTAGCCATCACTGCCCTATATCATTCCGGACAAATGGTTGTCCAATCTCTTCTTCAAAGCCTCCAGTGATGGATCACGCACACCTTCTGAAGGCAAGTTGTTCCAACGATTAATTCTTCTCACTGTCAGGAAATTTCTCTTTAGTTCTAGGTTGGCACCATCCTCTGCTCTCCTCAGAAATTTCAAGAAACGTTAAAGGAAACCAGAAAATTATGGCCAGACAAGCCATGAGGCAGATCTGGAAGTGTGAGATTTAATATTTTACACACCCACTCTCTTGGTATACACTTCCAACCAAGTCTGGTCCATAAAACATATATATCATTGAAAAGTTGGTAATTCTCCATCCTTAGCACTATAAGTGACACACACTTAAAATGTAACTGATGTTCCAAGATATTTCGCCAGTTCTTCTCCTATCTCTCTCCCGGTTTGGGATTATCAACAGCCCTTGCCTTCTCTGAATTCTGAATTTACACTCCTCCCTGCAGTTATAAAAGTCCTCAATCTCCCAAGGACGCGTCTAACCTTTTAAAAAGTGGACCAGAAGATATTTACAGTGGCACTAAAACATGAAGAATAGCCCACATTTTTTTTTTTGCTGGCTCAGCAAAAGATTCATCCAAAGATGCTTTCTCGGTGTCTATTAATAAGGAGGGTACCAGTCTGGACTTTGGGAATCTCTTCCCTTCCTGGAAACTTAGAAAAAGAGCCAGCTATTTTTAATTTTTATTTTTGCAAAACTTATGGGGGTGAAATCACTTCCCTCTCTGGAACAGATTGCTCAGCTTTGAACTACCCCTTGCTTTGGCAGTCAAATTCCTTCTATTTATTTCCGTGTCTATGTTCAAATGCAAACGAGTTGAACATGTACTAAGGTTGGCAGCAAAGGAAGCCAACAGAGAAGAGACATAGAATAAAGGAGAATATCTAACTCAGGGTTAACACGAGAGGTCCTTGGTAGTCTCTGAGTCCGGTGCTTTTCTTGCAGACGTTTCATGACCCACCTAGCTAACATCATCAGCGCTAGAAGGCAGAGAGGTTTGCAAAGAGGAGGAGGAGAACTCTGGGGTCCTTGATGGTCTTTGAGTTTGGTGGTTTTCTTGGAGATGTTTCATCACCCAGCTAGGTAATATCAGATTAACAGATTAACAGAGTTGGAAGGGACCTTATAGGTCATCTAGTCCACCCCCCGCTCAAGCAGGAGACCCCACACCATTTCTGACAAATGGCAGTCCAATCTTTATTATTATTAATCATATTTATTTTTATTAATCATATTTCTATGCCACCCACTCTCCGAGGACTCTGGACGGCTTACAACAATCGACAGTATACTAAATAGCATATTGCCGTCTAACAATCTGGGTCCTCATTTTACCCACCTCGGAAGGATGGAAGGCTGAGTCAATCTTGAGCCTGGTGAGATTCGATCTGCTGATCTGCTGAACTAGCAGTCAGCTGAAGTAGCTGCAGTACTTCACTCTAACCACTGCGCCATCTCGGCTCAATCTTTTCTTGAAAGTGATGAAGCTCCCACAACTTCCAAAGGCAATTTCTGTTCCATCGGTTGATTGTTTTCACTGTCAGAAAATTCCTCCTTATTTCTAGGTTGAATCTCTCCTTGATCAGTTTCCATCCATTGTTCCTTGTCTGGCCTTCAGGTGCCTTGGAAAATAGCTTGACCCCCTTCCTCCTCTCTGTGGCAGCCCCTCAAATATTGGAAGACTGCTCTCGTGTCTCCCCTGGTCCTTCTCTTCACTAGACTAGCCATGCCCAGTTCCTGCAACCGTTCATCGTATGTTTTAGCCTCCAGTCCTTTAATCAGGGGTGAAATCCAGCAGGTTCTGACAGGTTCTGGAGAACCGGTAGTGGAAATTTTGAGCAGTTTGGAGAACCGGCAGATACCACCTTTGGCTGGCCCCAGAGTGGAGAGGGAATAGAGATTTTGCAGTATCTTTCCCCCAGGAGTGGGGAGGGAATGGAGATTTTGCACGCCCACCAAGCCACACTCACAGAATCAGTAGTAAAAAAAAATTGGATTTCACCACTGCCCTTAATCATCCTGGTTGCTCTTCTCTGCACTTTTTCTAGAGTCTAAATTTCTTTTTTCTTTTTTTTTTTTATAGTGTGGTGACCAAAACTGGATGCAATATTCTAGGTGTGGCCTTACTAAGTCTTTATAGAGTGGTATCAGTACCTCCCTTGATCTTGATTGTATCCCTCTGTTAATGCAACTTAGGGTTGCATTGGCCTTTTTGGCTCATATTTAATTGGTTGTCCTGATTATCATCAGTGCTAGAAGGGAGTGAGGTTTGCAAAGAGGAGGAGGGGGACTGTGGGGTCCTCGGTGGTCTCTGACTTTGGTGGTTTTCTTGCAGATGTTTCATTACCCAGTTAGGTAACATCATCAGTCCTAGAAGGGAGTGAGATTTGCAAAGAGGAGGAGGGGGACTGTGAGGTCCTAGACTAAACTAGCACCGATGATGTTACCCAGTTTGGCTAATGAAACATCTGCAAGAATACAACCAAGCTTGAGAAGCACCAAGGAAGAAGCACCTATCCTTCTCCTCCTCATTCTCCTCATCCTCAATTCTGCCACTCTCTTCTTCTATTCCCTAGTTGGGTCATTAAACGTCTGCAAGAAAACACCAAGCTCAGAGAGCACGAAGAACCCCACAGTCCTCCTCCTCCCCCCCCCAATCTCCATTCCCTTCTAGCACTGATGATGTTACCTAGTTGGGTAATAAAATGTCTGTAAACCACCCAGCTCAAAGAGCACCAAGGATGATCATCTCCTCCTCCTCCTCCTCCTCCTCTTCCTCCTCCTCCTCCTCCTCCTCCTCCTGAAAACCTTCTAGCACTGATAATGTTAGCTAGTTGAGTCATGAAATGTCTGCAAGAAAAACACCAAGGTCAGAGAGCACCAAGGAGTTCACAGTCATCCTCTCCTCCTCCCCCCCTCCTCCTCCTCTTCCTCCTCCTCCTCCTCCTCCCTGCAATTTCTACTCCTTCTAGCACTGATGATGTTACCTAGTTGAGTCATGAAATGTTTGCAAGAAAAACACGAAGCTCAGAAAACACCAAGGACTCCAGACTCCTCCTCCTCCTCCTCCTCCTCCTCCTCCTCCTCCTCCTCCTCCTCCTCCTCCTCCTCCCTGCAAACCTCCCTCCCTTCTAGAGATAACATTGATCATGTTATCTAGAAATGTCTGCAAGAAAACAACAAAGCCCGGAGAGCACCAGGGACCCTTCAGATACGTCTAAGTAAATCAGCTCAGAGGATCAGGGCCATAATAGGATTTTGAGGACAAAAATCTCTTTCTTTCTCTGCCCTTTTCCTGCCAGCCTCTTTAAAGGGTAAGGAATGCTAATAAACCTGAGGAAGTTAGTACAATTCAATACTTTTTAGTATCTCCTCTAACATTGATGCTGAGATAAAATATGTGCATATCTTTGGTAGGTTTCCCCCCCGACCTCCAAGTTCAGGAGTTGCTAAACTTGAAGTTTTGGAGGACCTGGTGTGCAGTAGATGTTTTGAACGTTGGACTAGGATTGTAGAGGTTGAGGCTGGAATTCCTGCTTAGCCATGATGGAGATCCAGAGCAAGCTGCATCCATCCTGCTTTCCATTGCATTAGAAGTCGATCAAATATCCCATGATCCCCAACTCTTATGAGTTTTTTCAATGCCCAAATGTCCCATGATCTTCAACAAATTATGAGATTTCTCAGATTTTCCTAGTCTTCAAAAGAAAAACAAGAAACTCCAGTTGCCTCCTGAAAAAAAGCACATTTGGGACAACTATGAGGACTGAGAATCTCTACAGACTTTTAGCTATGCAATTTGGGATGGACACCCTTGGAATCAGTGGTGAAATCCAATTTTTTTTTACTACCGGTTCTGTGGGCGTGGCTTGGTGGGCGTGGTGTGGCTTGGTGGGCGTGGTAGGGGAGTATACTGCAAAATCTCCATTCCCACCCCAATCCAGGGGAAGGATACTGCAAAATCTCCATTCCCACCCCACTCCTGGGGGAAGGATATTGCAAAATCTCCATTCCCAGCTCACTCTGGGGCCAGCCAGAGGTGGTATTTGCCGGTACTCCGAACTACTCAAAATTTCCGCTACCGGTTCTCCAGAACCTGTCAGAACCTGCTGGATTTCATCCCTGCTTGGAAGGGTGTGGGAGTAGGAATGGATTTCCAGAGGAAAAATTGCAGACTACAGGAACCATTGGCACCACTCAGGTGACCCTGAGGGCACAGATAAACCTCCAAGTGCTTCAATGACCCTCTAAAAAGATGCAAATGGTCAGCTGTCTGCAAGGAGTATAAATCCTTTCTTTCCCACCATCCTGTCAGAAGCTGAAGAAGCTTCTTGGATGAGAAGCGAAATCTCTTCAAAGAAAAAACGAGAAAGTCCATTTGCCTCCTGAAAAAGCACCTTTGGGATGAGATTTCCCAGTAGGAAAACATCCTGTGATCCCTGACTCTTATCAGATTTCTCGGTGAGCAAATGTCCCATAATCCTCAACCCTTATGAGATTTCCCTGTGCAAATATCCCATAATCCCCAATGCTTATCAGATTACCCAATGGGCAAATGTTCCATGATCCCCCAAATCTTGTCAAATGTCTGTGTTAATTCTTGTGAGATTCCAGGCAAGAATGTAGGACCAGTGTGAGCTCCGGGCCTCTTTCTGCAACGCTACCGAGCCCCATGAGATCTCCTGTGATCTTGTGAGATCTCTAACTACTTTGAACTTTCTTTCTCACTCCTTTTTCTTACCGCTGAACAAGACTGTATTACAAGGCACGGTGCCAGGGGTGAAATCCAGCAGGTCCTGACAGGTTCTGGAGAACCGGTAGTGGAAATTTTGAGTAGTTCGGAGAACCAGCAAATGCCACCTCTGGCTGGCCCCAGAGTGGGGTGGGAATGGAGATTTTGCAATATCTTTCCCCTGAGTGGGGTGGCAATGGAGATTTTGCAGTATCTTTCCCCTGGAGTGGGGTGGGAATGGAGATTTTGCAGTATCTTTCCCCTGGAGTGGGATGGGAATGGGGATTTTGCAGTATCATTCCCCAGGAGTGGGGAGGGAATGGGGATTTTGCAGTATCATTCCCCAGGAGTGGGGAGGGAATGGGGATTTTGCAGTATCTTTCCCCTGGAGTGGGGTGGGAATGGAGATTTTGCAGTATCTTTCCCCTGGAGTGGGGTGGGAATGGGGATTTTGCAGTATCATTCCCCAGGAGTGGGGAGGGAATGGAGATTTTGCAGTATCCTTCCCCTGCCATGCCCACCAAGCCACGCCCACCAAGCCACACCCACAGAACCGATAGTAAATTTGGATTTCATCACTGCACACGCTGCCCGAAACCATCACCAGCTCCAGACTAGGCGAGTCGACAATTTGAATTGGCCCTGACAAAAAGAGTTATTTTGACCTGAATTTTCTTTATTCCGCCTTCATTTCAATTCTGTCCCTTTTATTTGTGATGAAAGCTGATTTGCTAGAGGAGTGACAGATGTTGGATCTCATGTCTGGGAGCAATATTTTATTCCATATATCCGGGGTTAGCAAGAAGCTTTCATGAGTTAATGGACCAAAGCGGCTTGTTCCTTTGTTTTCCCCAAAGTAAAATCTCTTATTGCATTCTTACAGCCTGAAGATTTATAGAGAGGATATTGTTTAATTAAGCACACGTACCAGGAGGTGTAAGATGGTACAGTGAAAAGGAACTGAATTATCAGACTTACAACATCCTTCTGGGTCTGATTCCCACCTTGCCAACGAGTGCTAAATTATGAGAAAAGGTGAATAGTTAGGAACAAGCCCATTTTAACGCTTTATTCCT